>NW_027493479.1:0-132500 GCF_021521415.1 Bidens hawaiensis | reverse complement strand
AAAACGAGCATTGTAGCATCCGTTAAGCCGAAAAAGATTTATAAAACACTTATATAACATGTTCTAAGCAATCCGTGAAAATATTTTGGAATTTTACAACGAGTCAATATGTTTTTCATATTTTACAAAACTAGGCTGAAAAACACTCGTTTTCGCGCTGGTTTTCGCACTCGAACTAGTTTTCTTGCGAAAAACCGAACCCGAACTAAATTTTGGACCGACTTTTACGCGTGGAATGAAAACCGAGGCACCATTGGGCCAAAAAGAGGCCCAATGGGCCCTTATATCCTTGTGGCCGCAAAAGGGGAAAGCCCACCCCTTTCTAGTATCTTTTATATATAAAAATATTAAGAAGATATTTTTAAAGAAAAATTTCCAGAAATCAGCAGACCTATTCTTCTTCATCAAGTTTCATCAAAAACCTAAGGTAATTTGTGAGTTTTCCATGATTTTTAACCATGATTAACATAGTTTAACCATGAAAAATTAATCCTTGATTAGTTTTAAACATGTTTAACCATCCAAAAACCCTAAAAATCAATTAAAACCATGTTTTGATGTTAAAAATGTTTACAAACCAGGAACGTATGTTTTTTTGGTCAAAAACGCGGATTAGAACATGAATACAACGTTTTTACGGTTTGAAAGTTCGGTTTGAACCCAAAACCGAAACCCTAATTATCAAGGCCGTCACATGGATGATTTATGTTTGGTTTGATGTTATATGATATGTAGATACACTGAGTTTTCAACCCGAGACCCGGAGAGTCGTTTAAGCTAGCAAAACCCATCGAAAACCGACAAGGTAAACCCGTAACACTCGTTTAAGGGCTGTTTAGTATTAGGTTGTGACGTGCTTGTTGTTAGCATGTGAAGATTTTCTGGGACAATAGGGATCATATAAATGAGTCCCTGTTCAAATTTGGTAATTTTTCGATAAACGGATAATATTTGGTGAATTTATTTCCGTTTATGAGCGTTTATTTGGGAAAAATAGCTAAACATATTGAAAAATTATGAAACTTGGTTTTGGAGTTTAATATGTGATTTTAAGATCACTGGTAAAGTTTGGGGATCATTGGAAATGCCTAAGTATGGTTTGCGCAATTATGGTTTAACCGAATTTTAACAGCCGAAAAACACACAAAAAGGCATTTTGTCAAAAGAGTTAGGTTTTGGAGATTTTTCAAGGGCTATGTAATAACATTGAGGCCATTTTTTAAAATTATTGGATTTTTCGGAGGTCGTTTGATATAAACAGGCCATTTATTACACGATTATAACCTATTAAATGAATTTTTATAAGTAAATAATTAATCATAAAATTTCTGAAAATATTTTTATTAAATTCTCCTGTCTTAATTTATTTTTATAAAAATTTACATAATTTATATATAAGTACATATTTAGTTATGATTAACCAAAGATTTAAATTATAATTGTTTTAACGAAACTGGCAGTTTTGTGTTTAACGGACTGACTGGTATGTCAAAATGTCAAAAGTGGTCAAATATCATATTTTTGATTAATATTGATAAAAAAAACTTTTTACGAGAATTCCGGACAATTCTGGTGGATTGTACGTGTTTTGTATAATCAAACCCGTGTGAAAACGGAAACAAACCCTGCGATCAAACCAGATACCGAAACCTTAAATTTTTTTAATAAATCAAATAATTTTATCAATTAATATATTTACTTAAGTTTATGTGATCTTACCTAATCCCGAAACGCATAAACGATCAACTTGGCTAGGCTCGGGAAACGGTGAAACTGAGCCAAATCCAGTTTTAATATTTTCATAGTATACAACGTCACAATCTAAGACTATGGTCATGTTCTGGGCTTAACAGCTATACCCAGATTATCTATACAGCTCGACTTAGATTGAACACTGTACTAGTATTAACGATACGATACCGTTTATAGGAATCAGGCTATAAGCGAAGCACCTGACTTATTGATACATAATTTCTGTGCGAACTACGATAAGGTGAGTTTCACGACCCCCACTTTCTAAACTGTTTTACGAACTTTTGGGGTGAAAAGCATGTTTACATATACTTATATACTTGAAAACGTCTGATGATGTGGATTATCTAAGTACTAACACTTGACAAGTCCCCACAAACACAAGTGATTAACTTCGTGCCGGTGACGTGTGGATAGTACTATCGGTTTGACAAACCCAACTGACAGAGCCGGTGGGGTATGCCGGAACATGTTAACCCAGTTGCACATTGTCATTTAAACTTATTACATACTGCTATGTGGTGTTAGACATAGTACATACTTGGGGCAAAGTGGCTGTTAAATGCCAACGGGAGTGCATGGGCAGGGGTGGCCATGTGTTTTAGCTCGTTTCGGTTTCATTTGTGGCTTAGTATAATACATCATACACATACATGTATACATACACACTATAAACTTTACGAACTCGTATACTGATTTCGTTGATACTCGTGAAACTTGAAACTCACCAACTAGACGTAGTTGACCCGTTTTAACATGCTTTTCAGGTAAAGCGAAAGTCGAATGAATTGCTTACATGCTTGGTGTTAGAAGGAGAGTTGAATAGCTGTGAATAGACGCAGTCATATAATATTAAATAAAAAGCTCGTAAACCGGTTATGTGATTCTCATCTAGTTTGTAAACATATTACCAACCCATATAATATGATGTAAATTAGTTGTTGAATTTCTTTATAAACAATGTTGTTGATACCAGTGTTATCTGTTACATTCCCGTATTACGCTTCCGCTACTACCTAGTCCGGGTGTGATAGAAGTTGGTATCAGAGCTATTAGTTATAAAGAATTAGGATGTCCCTTAGGATACCCTAAGATAACCGTAGGCTCTATTAACTCTGGGAATAAAATAATATTAAATAATATACACTGATGATTCTCGTGATGAACGCGAATGGACAAGTGGGTTATTATGGTCCGGAACGTAATAACGGACTTGTTTATACGAGGAAATTCGAGAAGAAGTCGATAAACAATCGAATAGGTAAAAAAACAGCAACATATGTGTATAAAATATAATAATAAATAAATATCTGTGTATATAAACGATTATTTGTGCTTATGTGTATAAATACCTGCATGTATTTTACTATGATTAATATAGAAGGATATTATTCTTATTACTAACCATTGTGCAGGAAAATTTCAAGATCTACTGATCGTTTATCTAATACCCTACCAACATGGTCTGAGGAGGAGGAGGAGGATCCAGAAGAGGAAACTGGGGAGGAATAAGAGGAAATGGAAGAAGGTTCATATGCGGTAATTCCTCACGAGGTACCCTCAGGTCAACCCGACTTATCGGGTTACCGTTGTGATACCTATCCCCCTAGGGAATCCCCTAGGAATGTTGTAGGACAGGGATCTACTAGTGCTTATCATTCACCGATTAGAGCACCCAGATCCCCTACTCCACCCGTACAACATACACCAGTACCCCCACCCACTATTAGAAACCGTCAGACCGCTCGTATTTCAGTGCGCCCACCTGAGCACACCTCTCCCCCACCTCGATCTACGTATCATAGGGGAGAAACATCACGTGTCCAGGTCACTGAGATACCTATTCCTACTTGGGGTTTACCCGCCCCGGTACCCGAGCCACCTCGTCATTCTGATTCAGCATGGTTGGGTTTAGCGACTGATCAGCTTTTAGAACAATCACATTCGATAAATAACCTAAACCAGCATAGACATGATATGCAAGATCACATGTGGTACATGCAACAAGAAATCAGAATTGTGCAAAGATCCAGTGCTCACAGCCACGGGCGTCAGGATAGGGCAATGATACTACTAGGAGTATGTTTAGCGGTTAATGCAGCCCTAGTGGCTGCTATTGTTTGGTTGTGGCTTCATGTTACAAAGAATGGATAGGACATAGTAGTCTAGCCTTATGTATATAGTGTTTTGATATCCCAAGCAGCATTTTGTTACAGCGTGTTGGGCTGACTTGGGAGTTGTTTGTAGTTTAGTACTATTTCAAGCACTGGCCCTTATCGGGTTAAGTCTACATGTCACTTAGTGACAAATTTTGATACGCATATACAAGCGCTGGCCTATACCAGGTTAAGCCTATGCGCTAATTTTGGATGCATATGTACATTAATGATTATAATTAATACAAATGTGTTTTCTTTGGCATAGTTGTGTGTTGTGAAATTGTAATATCGTAAAGTTGTGCTGGTCATAGTGAAACGATATTGATTATTATATAATTGATTATTTTATAGAATGGCCCCGAAGAAAGCAAACCCTTTGTCTGAGACGGAAGTGGCCGCAATGATTGCTCGTCAACTACAAGCAGTGATACCAACAATTGTAGCACAAGTCACTGCAGGCATACGTGCTAACAATACTGTTAATCAACCTACGAGCACCACCACGGCCGCTGTTAATACACCTCCGCCGGACACTAATGTAGCCCCGGGTGTTACTACCCCGGTGAATACTGATAATGTCATAAATAATAATAACACTCACCCAACTATGAATGTCACTGGGAACCCAGAACCTGTTGTGTACCCTGATAATATCCCGAACCCAAACCCTGTACTGGTTGTTAACACAACTAATAATGATAATACTCGGACCAATACCGATAATAACAATAATAATAACCGAGAAGCCCCACGTCAGGAGTACTCATACAAACAATTTACATCATGTAAACCGATTGAGTTTAAGGGTATTGAAGGACCTAGCGGGCTGGTCAAATGGATAGAAAAGACCGAATCAGTAATTAATATCAGTGAGTGTCCACCGAACCGCGTGGTCAAATTTGCTACCAGTATGTTTCTAGACCAAGCGCTGATGTGGTGGAATACGGTAGTCCAAATAAGGGGAAAAGATGCTAGTAATCGTATGTCATGGACTGAATTAAAAACCCTCATGCTAGAGCATTTTTGTCCTAAAAGTGAGATTTAGAGGTTGGAACACGAGTTATGGAATCTGGAAATGAAAGGAGCGGACCATGTGGGATACACGAATCATTTTAACGAACTGTCCCGCTTAGTTCCGTGGTTAGTTATACCGGAAGCGAAGCAAATTGAACGTTATATCTGGGGACTGAACCCTGCTGTGAGAAGTATAGTGAATTCAGTAGCCCACCCAACATTAGAAAGTGTTGTATCTCAAACGGGTGTCGTTTCTTTTGATCTGATGAGAAGTGGAGTGATAAGGATGCCAGGTGAAACAACAAGTTTAAAACGAACTGATTATGGGACAAGAATGCAAGGAAACCCTCAAAACAAACGGGCCCGTCCGAATACCCGAAGTTATGCCATGACCAGTTCTAATGTAAAACAAGAGACCTATAAAGGGACGTTACCGAAGTGCAGAAGATGTAACTTTCATCATGTGGGTGATTGCAAACCGATCATTTGTCAAAAGTGTGGAACGGGACACTATGCCCCCAACTGTAGAACCCTCACCAATACTGTTAACCGTTCACCGCAATCAACTCAACTATCTAGACCTCAACCAACCCGCCCACAACTCAACCAACAAACCCCACCTACCACGAACCTCCGTGCCTGCTATGAATGTGGCAGTACGGAACACTTTCGGAGATACTGCCCCAATCTGAACCAGGGTGTAGCGAGAAGGCAAAACCAAGCACAAGCATCAACCTCCAACGCAGCTAGGGGACGCGCGTTTGTACTATGACCGGTTGAAGCGCGTCATGATCCGAATGTGGTGACAGGTACATTCTTAGTTTCGGGTCAGTATACTTCAGTTTTGTTTGATACGGGCGCCGATAGAAGTTTCGTATCTGTTAACTTCTTACCTTTAGAAAATATGCCGGTTAGTGAACTAACAAAACCATATACTATGGAACTCGCTAACGGTAAGTCTATACTCGTTAACCGAATAGTCCGAAACTGTTCCCTTATCCTAAACGACCACCCATTCCTTATTGATTTACTTCCAATGTTATCTGTTACATTCCCGTATTACGCTTCCGCAACTACCTAGTCGGGGTGTGATAATAAATCACTAATTAACTTCTCAGATTTCCTACTACAGGAAAATTGACTGTTGAACAAGTTAACTAAATGTGAGAAGGAAGTAACTGAAAAGGGAGGAAGACTTATCAGCCATTTTCGCGCGGATCCTGCAAGTGTGGATCAGAAACCTTTGCATAAACAAGCTTCTTTAAGTCTCTCAGGAATAGGATTTATCTCCATCCTTTCTCTGTACTAAGCTACATGCTCCTTAGGATCAGTAGTCCCATCATAAGTCTTCATGTTGTGCCTTTGGAATCACTTTGGGATTTCAACATCACAGATAGGTGAAGCAAATCTGGATAACTTGTGGCTCCCTTCTAGTATCTCGGGAATCGGACGAACCACCTCTGGTACCCTGGATATCATATCCTTTATATTTTGTAGTTCCTTAGCCATAGCTTGGTTGATACCTGCATCCTGCATGGAATCACAGTTAGCATCTAAGGATATAGGATCATAAAAGTTACCACTTTGCTGGTTGGAGGTTGGCATCCCGGATGAGTATCAGAGATACAAAGCGTCTGCTACAGGAGTTGGTCCACCGGAAGCGATGGTCTACATGGGGATTATATCTCCTTCATGGACCTCGTATGACCTTTGATGATGAACCCCTGAGGATCCTTGATTCTGGAAGAAGGATCCTTGATTGGGGTTGAAGGATCCTAATGGTTGAGAGTTGAAGGCTCCTGGTTGAAGATACAGTCCTGAGGATCCTGGTTGAAGGATGGATGATCCTTGCGGGAAAGTTGAGGATCCTTGAGCTAGTTGACCCATGGATCCTGGTTGAAGGATAGATGATCCTTGCCAGAAGTATGAGGATCCTTGAGTTTGCTGACCCATGGACCTTTGTTGAAGGATAGATGATCCTGGATGAAACACTAAGGATCCTTTGTCTGTTGACCCATGGAACCCTGTTGAAGGATAGATGATCCTTGAGTAAATTGATCCAAGGATCCCGTAGTGGTGAAATCCAGCCTCCTGGGTATCAAAGGAGTGTGATCCTCCGCTGGCCTTTAGTCTTCTTGAGATCTTCTATCTCACGAAGGATCCTCTGGTTGGTCCTGGTATGTTGCTCCATATATGCTTTTACCTGCGAAAACATATTAGAAACATCATTGTTAGTACTAACCACCGGGGTGGCAGCAGTGGTTTTTGAGCTCTGGAAGACAGGCAGCTGTGTTTTGCTTCCAGCAGCGGCAAGCCGTGGTGCTCCCGTGATTAGCGGAGGCATCGGCGGCAAAGTCCTTGATCAGAGAGGAACCGTAGACGGCATGGTTGATGAAGCAGAGCTTGATTGAGAGGCCATTGATAGTGATATGGGTATGAAAAGGTTGAAAATGATAGGAATAATATGGATTAAAGTACCAATGGCCCCAAGGTGGGCGCCAAATTGTTTTGGATAAAAATCTGCTAAGGATAATGTATCCAAATCTGTTATGTGAGGTTTAGTGCTAAATTGATAAGAATGAATATAAGAACGAAATTGAGATGAACACAGCTATTTGTTGCGGGGAAAAACCATTTGACCTTGTTCAGATCAAAAGAAAAAAACCTCGGGTGATGACAACTCGTCGATCACCACTTTATTAATATTGAAAAAGGTTACAATGGTTTAGAGATTTTGTGATTGATGTTACAAAGTAAGCTAGTGTGTAGAGAGAATTATTGAATCTTCTCTAGTGCGTGTGAGAGTACAAGTGTTTTTTAACCGATCATATCTCGATGTTTATATAAAAATACATTCAACAAAAAGTCCTAACTATCCGCCACTATTCCATTATTCCTCCAAAATTCATTGACCACGTTCAGGTAGCTTCCAGTAGCGAAATTTAAGGTAGACCAAGTCACAAAGCCGTTACTTCTATTGAAAAATAACCTGCACACGTGAAACAATTGTTAACGATACCAACCTGTGAGGATCCTTAATCCTTGACACGACTCTGTAATTCTTCGGGAGGATAACTGATCCAGACACATCTTCAAGGATAGTATATCCTCAGTAGAGAAAATATCAGTCCTAACATCCCCCAATGTTTTCTTGGTTTCTCCACTGAAACCAACTAGCACTAATGTCCTTGGGATGATCTCCGAGTCTGGGATATTCATTTTCTAGAGGAAATCGTCTTGGATGATGTTGACCGAGCTTCCACCATCGACTAGGATCCTGCGCACATAATGGTTACGAATAAACAAGGTTACAATCAAACCGTCGTGGTGAGGATCCTGGATACTTGATTTATCTTCTTCATCAAAGAAGATCCTTTTGTCAATCGTTAAAGTGGTGGATATGACCGGTCGTTCTCCATTCTCCAGCTTGGTTTCTTTGGTGTGCCTTTTAGCAGAAGAGAAAGAAGTGCCGCATATATCTGAGCCTCTAGAGATGAAGTTGATCACTTGTGCATCTGGTGGGGGCGAAGTTTCTTTTTGAGGGACCTCTTCTGGATCTTTTATCCTTGACTTTTTTCTCCCCAAGAGTTACTTAAATTGGCCCTTGCTTAGGAGGTATCCAATTTCCCTCCTTAAACCAATGCAGTCATCTGTCGTATGGCCAAAATCCTCATGGAATGCACACCATTTAGATTTGTCTCTGAAGGTCGTTGATTTCTCGTTCTTCCGAGGCCACCTTGCTTTCTCTCCTAGGTCCTTCATGGCACAAATCAAGCCATGAGCATCCACAGAGAAGCAATACTCTGAGATGCTTGGGTAATCTTCATCATCATCTCCTTCTTCACCTGCTCGGACGTTTTGATTGTTGAATTTGGAGTAGGGCTTCGAATTGTAATTCTGAACGAGGGGATTCTTGCTTCGTTTGAGCCCCTAATTGTTCTTAGATTCTTTTGTCATCCTCGAGCCGTATGAACCTAAGTGCTCTGTTTCTTACTTCATCTAAAGTCCTGCAAGGAGTCATTAGAAGATCATCATAAAAGGGGGAGCCCCTATTTAGTCCCATCTTGAAGGATTCCACAGCCGTGGCCATGTCAATATTAGGGATTTCAAGGGCCTCCCTGCCAAACCACGTGACAAAATCCCTAAGGGATTCATTATTGTGTTGGACAACTCTTTATAAGTCACTAGTTAACTTTCAAAAATTCTACTACAAGAAAATTGGTTGTTGAATAAGTTAACTAAATGTGAAAAAGAAGTAACAAAAAGGGAGGAAGACTTGGCAGCCATTTAAATGCATATCTTGTTAGTGTGGATCCGAAACCTTTGCATATACAAGCCTTCTTGAGCCTTTCAAGAATTGGATTAATCTATATCCTTTCCCTGTATTGAGCTACATGCTCTTTGGGTTCAGTCGTTCCATCATACACCTTCATGTTAGGAGTCTAAAATCATTTTGGGATATCCGCGTCACAGATTGGTGGAGCAAATCTGGGCAATTTGTGGCTTCCTTCTGGTATTTCAGGGATTAGATGGATTACCCCTGGTACGCTGGATATCATATACTTGGATTTTCTGCGGTTCCTTAGCCATAGCTTGGTTGATACCTGCATCCTACATCGAACGATGGTTAGCATTTAAGGATATAAGATCATGCATGTTACCTCCTTTTGTGTGAAGGTTGGCATTCCAGAAGAGTAGCTGAGGTAAGAAGCGTCTGCTACAGGAGTTGGTCCACCAAAAGCGATAGTCTGTATGGGGATAATATCTCCTTCGTGGACCTCCGAAGACCTCTGATGTTTAGTTCCGAAGGATCCTTAATTCTGGAGAAAGGATCCTAGAGGTTGGGAGTTGAAGGATTGGTGATCCTTACTGAAAAATTGAGGACCCTTGAGCTTGCTGACCCATGGACCCCTGGAGAAGGATAGGTGATCCTTGTTGAAAGAACGAGGATCCTTGAGCATGTTGACCCATGGACCCCGGATTAAGGATGGATGATCCTTGAGTAGGTTGAGCCAAGGACCCTGGAGTGGTGAAATCCAGCATCCTAGGCATCAGGGGAGTTTGATCCTCCGCTGGCCTCTTAGTCCTATTCAGGTCTTCTATTTCCCGAAGGATCCTTTGGTAAGTCTTGTTCTGCTGCTCCATGTAAGCTTTAACCTGTGAAAACATAGCAGAAACTGTTTTGGATAAAAATCAACTAAGGATAATGTATCCAAATATGTCAAGTGAGGTATAGTGCTAACACGATAAAACTGAATGTATAACCGAGATACTGTTGAACACAATGATTTGATCACGAGGGAAAAAAACCCTTGATTATGATAATCTTACTTCGGTCAAAAACTAGCAAGGTAATCTTCGGTCGAATTGCTTCGGTCAAAGATTAACAAGATAATCTTTGGTCGGATGGTACGTGATTATAATAATCTCCGGCACAAAAAACCCTCGGACGGTGAAAACTATCACCGTCAAGTTTACTAATGGTAAAAAGTGGTTACAAGTGTTGTGGAGTTTAAGATCGATGTTACAAAGTAAAACTAGTGAGTAGAGAGAGTAATTGCTTATGCTCTAGAGTGCGTGTGTGTACCAGTGTCCCTTAATCGATCATAACTCGATAATTATAAAGAAAATATTATTAACAGTAATTCCTAACAATCCGCAAGTCCTCCACTAGGCGCTCCCATTACTTTGACCACGTGCCATAGAAGTCCAGTAGCGAAATAAGTGGAAGAACAAGTCTAAGAGCCGTTGTTGATATTTAAACATCAGTCTTCACAAAAATTCGTCCATTACTAGCTATGCTCAATAAGGATCCTGGATCCATACTCCAGCTAGAGAATACTCAGTGAGGATGATTGATGCAAACACGCCTTAAAATTGTTATACCTGTCTAACACACCACCATACTAAACGCAATCATTAGTAAACAAATAACACCGAGGATCATTGATCCTTTATAACCTGTTACATATCTCAAGGATAATCTAAACACAATATTTTTAAGGATAAAGGATCCGCGGCATAAAATTCATGCCCTAACAATTACCCCCAAAATGGCGGGTGATTGTGTAAAACAGCTGTCAATTTGAATTTCAAAAACCATGCAAAAAAAAGGTGATTAGACGTGTGTCAGGCGGTTAATATCGATAAGCCATAATTATACGCCGCCTATATATGTGATAATCATAATTCTCTTATAACCACAGATTTAGGCGTCTTTCAGGTATCCTTCTTCCTCCTTCTTTATTTTCATTCAATATGTCGACTGCTTCTGTATCCTCTTCCTCTTCTTCTTTCAATCATACAGACCCAGATGATCTATACTCGCAAGGTATCCTTCAAACTCCTTCCTTCGAGATCTGTAAGTTCACAGATCCGGAGATTGACGAAATCCGATCACACTTTCCGGCCAACACAGTTTTCTGACCCTTCGATCCTTTAACCCGTAGTGACAGCATATCGAAAAACTGGGTTTGCTTTCTGGCCCAACCGTTTCTTATAGGCTACAAGTACCCTTTTCCCGATTTTACCCAAGTATTCTTTTAAGCTTATCCTGTTTTCTTTTATAGGCCATCAATTCTGCCCGAAGTCATTACAAGACGACTGTCAGAGAATATGAAGAGACCCTTGCTGCGATGAGATCTATGGCTGATTCTAAGGATAAGACCCTCTCCAAGATGACCAAAGAGAAGAGACAGATAGAAGAGCATGCTACCGCACTCGCAGTCCAACTGCAGGACGAGATCAATCGGGCTACCGAAGAGGCAAAGGTCTGGGCAGCCAAGTCGGTTCTCCAAGCTAGAATCAAGCTGGTGACTGAGGCCAATGATCCATCCTTCGACAAATCTTCATGGGAAATCAAGAAATGGAAGCAAGCTTTGATTGATTTGGGTGGAGGCGAAGATGAAGCTGTAGGTGAGATGGTTGATGCAGGTGAAGCAAGGACGAGCGGTGTGAAGGGTCATGATGAAGCTGAAGGTGGCCATGAGGCGACGGTGGAGGTTGAAGCAATTGGGCGATGAAGGATACAGAAGACAAGGCCCAAGCCCGTCTTATTTTGCTTTTATGATGTTTTTAAGAACAATAATTTTGGTTTGTAACAGACAGTAGTAACTAGGGTAAAGGATCCATGATCCTTAAGAAAATTCGTGGGGGTAACAAAGGTGGAGGGATCCTCTATTTGTGGGGATGAAGCCTTTGTTGCCCCTGTTTTTAATTTTCCTGCACTTATGAACAGTTAGTAGTACTCACTTAACCCAGATGGATGGTCCATCTTTTGCATGGTGAAGTTCGGGTTAAGAATTTTGAATAAGTCCTGGTGGCTTATTTTAAATAATATAAATCTTTTAACTATTTGCCTGTTGTTTATTTTTAAAAGTTTGTTAGATATAACTTTAGCATTATTGATAGTCTTGAAAAATAATCTTAAGTAAAAGATTTCAGGATAAAAGATCCTTATGAAAATTACTTAGGATAGAATATCCTTAAAGAACAAATTTTAGGATAAGGTATCCTTAAAAATAAGGAAAAATGTTTAATGACAAAATATCTTCAAAGGAATAACCCTCTAACCTGAGATATCCAAAATTATTTCAACTAAGATAATACATAAATTCATTAACAGAGACCATACCAGAAGGTCTAGGTAGACCTACGTTACCATAAGTACTGAACTCTCAGTGATCCTTGAAGGAATAACTTTAGGATTCTGGATCCTTAGAATTTTGATCCTCACAATGAACTTAGAAAATCTGTTGCAAACAACTTATAGTGTTAGTGGGATTAAACCCATTAAGTTAGGGACAAGCCCGTGTAATCTGGGGACAAGCCCATGTAATCTGAAGACAAGCCCAAAACTGGGGACAAGCCCAAATACGGATGTTGACTGGAGACCCGCCCAACCCGGGATTTAGCCCAAACGAAGATAACGTGAAAACGTTATAAGCCTTAGCTAACATGAAAATGTTAGAAACCTTTGTCTTGAGATAACGTGAAAACGTTATAAACCGGTGGTATGGTACGTCTACCATAATTCGTAGGATCCTCCATATTGCCGAAAACAACGAAATTGTCAGCCACTAAGCGTGTACTGGTCCCGCTGCTCTGGACTATACGTTGGATAACGTGCGCTCCAGGAGAGAGTGTAGAAACTCTATTTATAAGAAAGGTGAAAACCTTTAAACCTTAGAGAGTATGACCATCGGGGGTCATATCCAAACGTGGGCTAGGCTAAGAGAAATAGGATAGTACCTCGAATGTAAAGGAGAGGTGGCCAACCTCTTGATCATTACACATCTTAATAATATCCTGCATTGATATTTAAAACTTGGAAGAAACAAAATATTAAGAATATGTTATCCTTAAATTAATAATAAGAAATAGAAAAGGATAAGTAATCGGATAGATATTACCAATTTCGGGGATCCTTGAACCTTTAAGGATAATATATCCTCTCAGAATACTGGATCCTGATCAAAAGAAATATTTCTTGAGGTGGATAGCATTCCATGCTCTTGGTAATCTATGGCCTTCCATTGTGAGCAAATGATATGCCCCCTTTCCTGCCTCTGACTCGATCTGATAAGGTCCTTCCCACTTGGGTGCTAACTTTCCATCAGCCGGATTAGTAGTATTTTGGAAGGCTTTCCTCAAAACCAAATCTCCTTCTTGAAATCTTCTGAACCTTATATTCTTGTTGTATGCCCCATCTACCTTTTGTTGATAAGCTGCCATTCTGATTTTGGCTAGGTCTCTGAGTTCTTCAACAGTATCCAAGTCTTCAAGAGAGATTTCTTCATTGGCTTCAGGATCACGGATGCTTATTCTTGCTGTGGGAACCACCATCTCTGTTGGGATTATGGCTTCTGATCCAAATAGCAAAGAAACGGGTGTTTGGCCCGTTGCATTCTTGGGTGTTGTCCTGTCGGCCCAAAGAACATATGGTAGTTCCTCGGCCCACTTTCCCTTCTTGGATCCTAGCTTCTTCTTTAAATTGTTGATGATGAATTTGTTGCTAGACTCCGCTTGACCATTAGCTTGAGGATGCACTGGTGTTGAAGTAATCATCTTTATGCCCCAGCTGTCACAAAAGTTAGTTGTTCTTTTCCCAATAAACTGGGAACCATTATCACATATAATCTCAGAAGGAAAACCAAATCTAGTTATAATATTCTTTTTAATAAAAGATATAACTTCCCTTTCCCGGACTTGTACGAATGCTTCTGCTTCAATCCATTTAGAGAAGTAGTCCGTCATGGCAAGCATAAAGACCTTTCTACCTGGTGCCTTTGGTAACTTACCAACAATGTCCATTCCCCATTTCTTGAAAGGCCATGAAAAGGATATAGGATACATTGGTTATGCTGGTTGATGAAGGATATTTGCATGCCTTTGGGAGGCATCATACTTCTTAGCCATTCTACCTGACAATTCTGGCTTTCTAAGAACATTCTTAACAGAATAATTAGTTTTCAATATAATAGTATGGGTCTCAAAATAATGTCTTAATTTAGTAGAAGCCATAATTAAAGCAAGAATTAGTTTTTCAAGGTGAGAGTACATGGCTTCTTCATCTAACAGACTCTTACTTACATAATATACAGGGTGTTGTTCACCTTCATGATCTTTGACGAGAACAGCACTCACTACATTACCTGAAACTGTTAGGTATAAATACAAGGAATCTCCATCCACAGGCTTCATCAAGGATGGAGCTGTGGATAAATAATCCTTCAAGGATTTGAGCGTAGCCTCATGCTTTTCTTTCCATTCAAACTTCTTATTCTTTCTAAAAATATCGTAGAATTCTTTGCATTTCTCGGAGGATCTTGAGATGAATCGGTTGAGAGCAGCTATTCTTCCCGTTAGTCTTTGGACATCCTTGGCGTTTGCAGGTGACTTAAGGTTGATGATGGCTTCAATCTGTTCTGGGCTTGCTTCAATTCCTCTTTTAGTCACCATATACCCCAGAAACTTTCCAGCCTTAACACCAAAGTGGCATTTTGACGGATTCAGTTTCATGTTATACTGGTCAAGGATATTGTAAGCTTCTTCAAGATCTCTGAGGTGGTCCTCAGCCTTCTTTGATTTCACCACCATGTCGTCTATGTAGACTTCCATGGTTTTGCCTAGCTGATCCTTGAACATCATGTTGACCAGTCTTTGGTATGTTTCCCCTGCATTCCTTAGTCCAAATGGCATAGCAATATAACAATATATGCCGGTAGGAGTCATGAATGCAGTATCCTCCTGATCAGATGGTTCCATCTAAATTTGTTGAAATCCAAAGAAAGCATCCACGAAGGTAAGCATTTCATGTCCTGCCGTTGCATCCACCATGGAGTCTATATGTGGTAATGGGAAAGGATCCTTGGGACATGCCTTGTTTAAATCTGTAAAATCAACGCATACCCTCCACTTTCCATTCTTTTTTGAAACTACAACCACGTTGGCCAACCATCGAGGATACTGAACCTCTCTGATCATACCGGCCTTAAGAAGTTTTTCAACTTCTTCTTGTATGATCTTGTTCCTCTCAGGAGCGAATTTCCTTCTCTTCTGATGGACGGGTTTAATAGATAGATCAAGGCCGAGTTTATGAGTGATTACCTCCTTTGAAATACCTGTCATATCTGAATGTTTGAAGTCAAAGGTAGATTTTCTTCGTGCTAAGAAGGATACCAAATCCTCCTCGATCTTACTGGGGATACTAGATCCTAGGAACACCTTTATATATGGATCCTCGGGGTCCAAGGATACTTCCTTTAATTCTTTCTCTCGGGCTTCCAGCACGTCCCTAGGATGTTGTTGTGGTTGCTATGCTATAGTCTGCTTGGCTGTTGGCTTCATTGATGAGGAATAATAATTCCTAGCCTCTGCTTGATCACCAACTATCTTCACAACTCCCCATGGGGTAGGTAGTTTGATGCATAGGTGGTATATTGAAGCCACCGCCTTCATTTCATGCAGCCAGGGCCTACATAAAATGACATTACAACAAGAAAGGTTATCAATAACGCAGAATTTTTAGTATGAATTTAACCCTTCTATATA
Source organism: Bidens hawaiensis (assembly GCF_021521415.1). NCBI lineage: Eukaryota > Viridiplantae > Streptophyta > Magnoliopsida > Asterales > Asteraceae > Bidens > Bidens hawaiensis. The sequence goes on along the minus strand of NW_027493479.1, from coordinate 116,523 downwards.
AATTGGCAGGTTTATGTCCCCCAATGTCTTCTTAGTTTCTCCGCTGAATCTGACTAGCACTGATGTTCTTGGGACGGTCTCGGAATCTGGAATGTTCATTTTCTTGAGGATATCTTGCTGGATAATGTTGACTGAGCTCTCACCGTCCACTAGGATCCTGCGTACATAGTGGTTAGCGATAAATAAAGTAATAATTAAACCGTCATGGTGAGGATCTTGGATGTTCAGTTTATCTTCTTCATCTAAGAAGATCCTTTTATCTGTCGTTAAAGTGGTGGATACTATTGGTCAGTCTCCGTTGTCTAACTTGATCTCTTTGGAGAGCCTTTTTGCTACGGAAAAGGATGGTCCACATATGTCGGATCCTCCAGAGATGAAATTGACCGTTTGTATATCAAGTTCATTCTAGCAAGGATCCTGGATGCTGGAATCGAAGAATATTCTCTCATAAGTTACTCAAGTAGTGGGGACGAGTGGCCTTCTCTCGTCATCTAGCTTGAACTCTTCTTCAGGACAAGAAGTTTGAAGTATGTCATAATCTCTGCAGACGAAGTTGATTACATGAGCGTCTGGTGGTGGTGGCGTTGCTTTTTGTGGAAAATCTTCAGGATCCTGGGTCTTGGATTTCTTCCTTCCCAAAAGCTTTTTGAAGTGGCCCTTGCTCAGGAGGTATCCGATCTCCATCCTTAAGCCAATGCACTCATCCGTCGTGTGGCCAACATCTTCGTAGAAAGCGCACCATTTAGACTTGTCTTTGAAGGCGGTCGACTTATCGTTCTTTCGTGGCCACCTTGCTTTCTCCCCTAGATCCTTCATAGCACAAATTAAACCATGGGTATCTATGGAGAAACAGTACTCTGAAAGGCTGGGGTAGTCTTCATCATCATCCCCCTCTTCAATTGCTCTGACGTTTTAATTGTTGAATTTGGAGTAGGGCTTCGAGTTGTTGTTCTTGAATGGGAATCCTTGCTTCTTGTCAGAGGATTCTTGTTTTGTTTGACTCCCCAGACGATCCTGGATCCACCTGTCATCTTCCAAACGTATGAATCTGAATGCCATGTTTCTTACTTCATCTAGGTTCCTGCACTGAGTCATCACAAGATCATTATTAAAGGGGGAGCCCTTCTGAAGTTCCATCTTGAATGCTTCAATAGTGGTAGCCATGTCAAGATTAGGGATTTCTAGAGCTTCTCTGCCGAACCTCGTAACAAAATCCCTTAGGGATTCATCACTAGGTTGGATAACTCGGTATAAATCACTAGTTAACTTCTCAAATTTCCTGCTACAGGAAAATTGGCTGTTGAACAAGTTAACTAAATGTGAAAAAGAAGTAACTGAGAAAGGAGAAAGACTTAGCAGCCATTTTAATGCAGATCCTATGAGTGTGGATCCGAAGCCTTTGCACAAGCAGGCTTCCTTGAGTCTCTCCGGGATAGGGTTGATTTCCATTTTCTCTCTGTATTGTGCCACATGTTCTTCAGGATCTGTGGTTCTGTCGTAAGTCTTCATATTGGGGGTTTGGAATCGCTTCGGGATTTCAGCATCACAAATAGGTGGAGCAAATCTGGATAACTTGTGACTCCCCCAGGTATCTCGAGAATAAGCCATATCACCCCGGGAACACTAGATATCATATCCTTGAGCTTCTGTAGCTCCTTGGCCATAGCTTGGTTGATACCTGCATCCTGCACGGACCATGGTTAGCGTTAAAGGATATAGGATCATACGAGTTACCACTTTGTTGGGTGAAGGTAGGCATCCCGGATGAGTAGTTGGGATAAGAGGAGTCTTCAATAGGAGTTGGTCCTCCAGAAGCTATGGTTTGTATGGGGATTATATCTCCTTCATGAACTTCGGAAGATTGTTAATGCTGAAGTCCGGAGGATCCTTGATTCTGAAAGAAGGATCCTTGAGGTTGTGAATTATAAGATCCCTGGTGATATAACCCAGGAGATCCTTGTTGAAGGATGGATGATCCTTGTGGGAAAGTTGAGGATCCTTGAGATAATTGACCCATGGACCCCGGTTGAAGGATAGATGATCCTTGCTGGAAGTACGAGGATCCTTGAGTTTGTTGACCCATGGAACCTTGTTGAAGGATAGATGTTCCTGGCTGAAACAGTGAGGATCCTTGAATCTGTTGACCCATGGACCCTTGTTGAAGGATAGATGATCCTTGAGTAAACTGAGTCATGGTCTTGGACTAGTGAAATCCAGCATCCTGGGTATCAGGGGAGTGTGATCTTCCGCTGGCCTCTTATTCTTCCTGAGAACTTCTATCTCATGAAGGATCCTTTGATTGGTCTTGTTCTGCTGCTCCATATATGCTTTAACCTGCGAAAACATAGATGAAACATCGTTGTTAGTACTAACCACCGGGGTGGCAGCAGTGGTTCTTGATCTCTGGAAGACTGGCAGTTGTGTCTTGTTTCCAGCAGCAGCGAGCCGTGGTGCTCCCGTTATTGGTGGAGGCATCAGTGGCAAAGTCCTTGATGAGAGAGGAACCGCAGACGGCATGATTGATGAACAGAGGTTGATTGAGAGGCCATTGGTAGTGATATGGGTTTGAAAGGTTGAGAACAATAGGAATAATATGGATTATAGCACCAATTTCCCCACAGTGGACGCCAAATTGTTTTGGATAAAAATCGGCTAAGGATAATGTATCCAAATCTGTCAAGTGAGGTATAGTGCTAAGACGATAAAACTGAATGTATAACCGAGATATTGGTGAACACAATGATTCAATCACGAGGGAAAAAACCCTTGATTATGATAATCTTACTTCGGTCAAAAACTAGCAAGGTAATCTTCGGTCGAATTGCTTCGGTCAAAGATTAACAAGATAATCTTTGGTCGGATGGTACGTGATTATAATAATCTCAGGCATAAAAAACCCTCGGACGGTGAAAACTATCACCTTAAAGTTTATTAATGGTAAAAAGTGGTTACAAGTGTTGTGGAGTTTATGATCGATGTTACAAAGTAAAACTAGTGAGTAGATAGAGTAATTGCTTCTGCTCTAGAGTGCGTGTGTGTACCAGTGTCCCTTAATCGATCATAACTTGATAATTATAAAGAAAATATTATTAACAATAATTCCTAACAATCCGCAAGTCCTCCACTAGCCGCTCCCATTACTTTGGCCACGTGCCATAGAAGTCCAGTACCGAAATAAGTGGAAGAACAAGTCTAAGAGCCGTTGTTGATATTTAAACATCAGTTTTCACACAAATTCGTCTATTACTAGCTATGCTCAATAAGGATCATGGATCCATACTCCAGCTAGAGAATACTCCATGAGGATGATTGATGCAAACACGCCTTAAAATTGTTATACCTGTCTAACACACCACCATACTAAACGCAATAATTAGTAAACAAATAACACCGAGGATCATTGATCCTTTATAACCTGTTACATATCTCAAGGATAATCTAAACATAAGATTGTTAAGGATAAAGGATCCTCGGCATAAAATTCATGCCCTAACAGAAACATCGTTGTTAGAGTTAACCATCGAAGTGGTAACAGTGGTTTTCGAGATCTGGAAGACTGATAGTTGTGTCTTGTTTCCAGCCACGGTGGTTATTGGTGCTCCCGTGATTGGAGGAGGCATTGGTGGCAAAGTTCTTGATGAGAGAGGAACCAAATATGGCATGGTTGATGAAACAGAGGTTGATTGAGAGGCCATTGAAAGTAGTATAGGTAATAAGGTTGAGAATTGACGTGATATATTATGGATTATAGCACCAATTGTCTCATGGTGGGCGCCAAATTGTTTTGGTCAAAAATCTAACATGGATAACGTAACCAAATTCGTTTGGTGAGGTTTAGTGCTAAGTTAACAAATATGATAAGGAATCGGTTGTAAACACAAACACAAGGATTTGTTACGAGGAAAAGCCCTTGATCTTGGTCGGATCGCCGACACCAAAACCTCGGGTGACGACAATTGTCTATCACCACTATATTACTGTAAAAATCGTATTACAAAGGTGGAGTATATGATCAAAGGTTACAATGAAACTAAGTGTGTGTGATTTGCTTTTAGTGTTCTTTCGTGAATGTAAGCAGTAAGTGAATGAATGTGTACATGAGTAACTCAGTGTGGAGTGACCTAATTTTGATCATAACTCGGTATATAACAATAATAACAACTAACTACTTTTTCCTACAAATATGCTATTTTCCTACTATCTTTATCCATGACTTTTGACCACTTGTTTGACAAGTCCAGTAGCGAGATATCAGGTGGAATAGGTCTTGGAGCCGTTAAATTTATTAAATATCAACCTACACATAACAAACAATCATTAGGAATACCCATTACCGAGGATCCTTGATCCTGACAGGATCTGACTAAGAAAAACTGATCCAAGAACATATGCCAGGATAACGTATCCATAGTGTCAAATTTATGTGCCCTAACATTTATAACTTAAGGATAAGTTAGAATCTAAATAGATAATAGATGAGTTGATTTGATGAGAGAAAAGTTTTATCAAAGTTTAATATGTTTTTAACAAATTAGAATTTGAGGTTGAATGCTTAAAATATGTTTAATGGTTTATGTATATGATATCATGAGTATTAAATTGTGCTATATTATTTAAATCACTTGAGGTATTGATATTATAATAACGTGATAAGATGAATATGTGAAAACCGATAGAGTGTAAATTGTTTTGATTGGCTTGTGATAACCGGGTCTTAATGAATAAAGAATTTGTATCCGATCAGTAGAATAAAAATGTTTTGAGTGTATGAATAGATTGAATCAATAAATTTTGATTCAAAAATGATTTAGTAAGTAACTAATTGAGTAATTATATAATATAATAAAAGAATAATTGAATTTAAATCAAATCATAAATTGTTTCGTATAAAGTCAAATAAACAAACAAATAGACAAATAACGAATGTTCTCCGATGTGTTGGGTTTCCCATGAGCTTTCTGTTAGGACACAAAAATTTGACATTGTGGATACGTTATCCTGGTATATGTCTGGATCAGGTTTTCTTAGCATGTATTCCAGATCATATCAGGATCAAGATTCCACATCAAGAAGATATGGCACGTGGTCAAATGGCTGTAACACGTTTAGTGGGGATAGTGGTGGATTTATAGGACTTCTTGTTGAGTTACAAATAACTGAGTTCTGAGGATATGTTATTCTTGAAGACGTGTCTGGATCAATTATCCTTCTGAAGAGTTCCAGAGCTATGTCAGGATCAAGGATCCTCGGTAATTGGTATCGTTAACGATTGTTTCTCATGTGAAGTCTTATATTTGATAGATATAACGGCTCCAGGACCTGGTCTACCATATATTTTGCTACAAGGCACCTGCAGCACGTGGTTAAAACTGAAAACAAAGCTAGTGGGGAAAGTGGCATCAAAATAGGAGTTAGTTAGCTTTTATTTAAATATATAATTGAGATTATGATTAGTTAGAAAACACCTTGTATTCACTCACACCTTAGCATTCTCTCTATCACAGCTCGTTCACTTAGCTATCATTGTAATACTGATCAATATCTCCACCAATTGTAACCTCATTTTTTTATTAACAAAGTGTGTTGAGTCAAACAATTGACCTAAGGGGGAGATTGTTGAGTCAAAGATTTGACCAGAATGAAGTATATGGAAGATTGGAATCTTCTCAACCTCCTCAGAATTCGCTAAGTACGGATCCGGGACACCTCAGACATCCGAGCAAGGTTTTACTTAGCCGGGTATGATATTTTGTCTATCGGGCAAGGTTTACTTCAAGAAGTCTTCTTTAGTGGATATCCGAGCAGGGTTTGCAAATTAGTGCATTGCCGGGAAAGGTACACTAGTTTATGTAAATCCGGGCAAGGTTCACTTTATCAAGCAAGTTTTTTCTTCAGAGTCAAGTATATTACTCTTCCGAGTACGGTTTGGTTAAACAAGTCCAAGAAGCTAAGTGATTGGAAGACCGGGCAAGGTATTCATTAATAAATATGGTCCAAGTAGGCTTGATGAAAATTGAATTATCTAAGTAATATCGGGCAAGGTTCAACTCAAGCAAGGTATTATTCTCCCGAGTACACTTTGCTAATAAGTTATTTTAGCAAAAAGTTGAAATGGATCATTAAAGAACAAGGTTGCTCGTAAGGGTCTGTCGGGCAAAGTCTGGCAAAGTCAAGAAGACTAAAGTCTACCCGGACTCTTCAAGCAAAGTCTACCCGGAAACTGATCCCAGGCATACTTCTATGTTACCAAGTCCTGAAGGATGGCAGAGTACACAGCGTACTCGGAAAATGAAGATTTATGAAAAGCCTACCCGGAAGACTTGTTTTACACTTAGTTTATTTTGAATATGTAATTTGAATATGTACGTTGTATTTAGGGTTTCTAGAAGGAATGACAGCTGTCTTAGGTTGGCAGGCCTATAAATAGAATGTTTAGGGCAAGCCGCCAGAAAGAGACAGAGAAAGACACATACACACGAGACACGATATTCACGGATAAGGATAGACAGACACATTTATTGAGAGAGAATATCGTGTGACGGCTGTCCTAGGATTCCTAAAACCCTAAATCGATTATCCACTTTGTATGATGAAAATTATATAGATGTAAATCTTTTGAGTGAATCCTATGTGTGCTTTCTACCTTTGATTATTCATTGCAACTACCCTGTTTGTTATTGATTTCGCCTTTAACAAACATTAATCTTTCTAAATATAACAACCCGTCATTAACTCTCTTGTCGGCACATTAATCTGTGTGAGTTATGACATGATTAAGTAAGATCCAGCTGAAATCGAGGGGCCTAACAAGTGGTATCAGAGCTTGTTACTGCTATTTTGGAAAGATAGTTGTTGATTGAAGATTTGAAGAAGAATGACGTAAGCAGACCACTGTTCCATTGATTTGTTATGTCAGCAGACCAGTTTTCATTTTTCTTCTAGATCTACAATCTACCGGTGTTTTCTCTTCCTTATTTCAATTAAAGTTCTAATCTTTATATCTAAATCTTGTTCTAATCACATCAGACACATCAGATCTGATCATTCTGTTTTCAGATCTGATTATTTTGAAACTCTATTTTTTTTTTTTACAAAGAAACTGATTTTTGATTTCTCAAAATGTCTGGATATGAGGAACAAGAGGTGTCTACTAACAAGATACCAAGGTTGTATGGACAGGAAAACTTTACCAAATGGAAAGTACTCTTTGAAGCAGCCGTTTGCTACAATGATGTTGATATGTGGAATTCCATCAAGAATGGTTGTTTGATCCCGTACTTGTACAATAGCCGACAATCAATAACGATTAACACAGATCTCAGATCTGTCAGTTATAATATTATAGATCTATCTCATAATCTATCTTGATTCGGTGTTATACGTATGTATATATATTAAATAAGTTTAACGTGAAGCTTGAGAGAGAGTATATACTTTAAACTTTTCTCAATAACCTTATTTCTCTCAAAACTTCAACATTTTACAAGTGAACAGTGGTTCACTATTTATAGAAGACGATCTGGTTCGCTAACATCCCCTAGCGAACCAGCATCCCCTTCGTTAAATAAATTAACTTAACGAACCACCCCCTGATTCGTTAACATCCCCTAACGAATCAGGAGGGAATACATTATAGTGTCCTAGTTCGCTAACATCCCTAGCGAACTAGACTTAACCTTAAAGAACTAGTCTTAGTTCGCTAACATTCCTAGCGAACTAGACTTAAACTTTAACGAATTAGATAAATAAACATTAAATATTATCAAATAAACATTAATGATAGTTACAAAGACTCTATACGCAAAACCGTGCACTAACAGACACCCCCTCGTCTTGAGCTCTTTGTCTTTAACTTATTTGAAATGCTTTGTCTGCCAATCTCTGCAACTATGAATCCCATGTTCATGGCATACACGAACGACACGCTGGAATTGCATAGCCAGGTCGTAATCTTCTTGGCGTTCAAACAAAATCTGCTTCCTGTGTAGCACGTCATTGTCTGTCTCTGATAAATTAACCAACCACATCGGATCGATTATCTTGATGAGCTCAGTTTGTAGTCATCGACCACGAACAATAACGGCCTCGCCAGTACGATTGTCATAGTACCAACGGTTGAAAGACAAATGAATATCTTGAGGCATTGTCTTCACATGAACTCTTTTCATTGTCTTTGGTGGCTTCACTTTCAAGACAAGTTTCTTCCAGCCGGTCCTTGGATCAATCTCATCAGTACGTTTACGTCTTGGGACCTGGGGCTTGAAGAACTTGAAGCCATGATGGACCTCGAACAGTAAGTGTTGATGAAACCACTCAGCAGTTCGGTTACCCCCAAGATTGATAAATGGACGTCTCGCGAGGGTGCGTACATCCCAACGCGGTAAAGTTAAAACATCCATTATCCTCTCGTAATACTGGACACCTTTTTCCCATTTCACAATACATACCTTAAGGTCTGAATCATAGAGCCAGGAGACAATATCACCATGTACCTTAGAAACAGTCTTGAAGGTAGTCATCTGATTTGCCTCAATCCAAGCAGCAGCGGTATCCTTTCTTTCTTTACCTACATACCGATAAGCACTGATGATCTTACCCACTTTCTGGCGTTTGAACCATCTTTCAATGTCATCATCAGTCACTTCTTTGAGTGAAGGAACCATCCGTTGCACAATCTTCTCCAAATCATCCTCAGTCTTCTTAATTACGTCTTCATGAAATACCGGAGAACCTTGATCAACATTTACGTGTTGATACAAGTCCGGGTACTCTTCAGCTGTTACATCCTCCATCTCAATCTAATCGTTCTCATAAATAAAATCCGTATCCATGAATAACGGGCCATCTTCCATTTCATTCTCATTGATCACTTCGACATCAGGCTCAGTCTCTAATGCAGTCAGCTGATCGTCATTTAGCCCAAGTAGAATCGAAATCTGCTCCCTTGTCAAAGATCTAATCACAAACTCACCGATCTGTATCTCATCTTTGTTCACCACACTTCTAACCATCCCACATTCATCAATAAATATCACCGTGTTAGCCTCAATCATTTCTATCGGCTTAGCAGCTGTTAGAACTTGAAATGAAATTATCTGCTTGTTCGAATCATCAGCGCCACTAACACCAGCACCAGAGGATGAACCATGCGCTTGTTTAGGCTCACCTCCTGCATCAGACTCGTCAGGGTCATCATCGTCATTTTTGAGTTTCTTGAGGGCATCATCTTTATAAGTTAATTGTAAAATTAACTCATCTTGTTCTTTTAATTTCACCCCCTGAGACTCAACAATCGCACGCAACGACTTGGTCTCTTTCTGACAGAACGAAATATAACTCATCATTTTTCGTTGATTCTCCAGGAGTCGTTCTTGATTGAGTCGGTCAGCTGCCATTTGATTTTCATATAAGTGTAGCAGATTAAGCAACATTTCCGTTTGACGTCCAGGTGACAAATTGTATACAGATGGATGAACTGGTTGAATAGGTCCCTGAGGCCGAGTGATTCTCATGAATGAGACATCACTAGGCGGAGGCGGAGGAAAAGTAGTTGTTGGCAGAGGAGGAGGTCCCATTGAAGTGGTGGAAGAAATAGTTGACAGCACAGCAAGAGGCCTCGGTATCTCGGTCAACGCCATTTGAGGAATTAAACCGAGCCTCTCATGTGACACCATCGTCGTTGTCAAGGTGAGCATCGTAGTGCTAGTAGTTAGCGGCACCGCCGAGCTTTGAGTAGTTGATTGACGTGGTAGTGGTGTTCCAATAATTACCCCAGCCCCAGCAGACACACGGGGCTTCTTCGATGGTTCATCAGTAGCTACCGCTTTGCCCTTTCGTTTTCGTTCAAGCTGAGTTTTCATGGTGGCAGCTAGGGCAGCATCGACTGCATCTTGTTGTTCTTTCAGAGCTCGCTCACCAGCTCCATCATCATCATCACCATTGTTACCATCATCATCACCACCATCATTGTTCCCACCTTCTCCCCCTTCACGCTCGGAATCCGAATCATCATGGATCCAGCGCTCATTAGGAGGACATACATAATCTGGATTGATTATATGACCAATCATCCTATTGTCCTGTGGCTTATCCTTTCGATAAATCAACATCCGATGCACCGTTTCAGCTTTCATATGTTCCATATCAAGAACATCGTTCACCAACGATCGATCAATCACCAAATCCGGTATCAGGTCCTGAATAATTAGCTGTAAAAAGCGTGGATACATCAAGAACTTCTTCGACGGTAGAGTTTGCTGAACTTGCTCTTTCAGATGATCAAAGATAATTTCTGAGTAGTTGAATGGTTTGTTCAGGATTAGGGCAACAAACGCCGATTGTAAACTTAGTCTGCATTCATCGAAACCAACTCGACGTCCACTCAAGCAATGAAGTAAGACATGCATCAAATACTTGTATGGTGGACACAACCCATTTTTGTTCAACATTGACCGACGAATATCACCCCCATAATTTAATCTTGTGAATAGACCCCGAACCAGCGTCCTGTCAAATTCACTCGGGTAATCATCACTATCGTCAAATTGAAGTACCCGACGAATGACCTCAGCATCAATCGTAATAGGAATCTGATTGATTGTAGCTTGAACCCAATTATTTTCCTCATCATATATCGCCGTGTTCCAGAACTGCCTGATTATACTAAGATACACCTTAGGTTTAGCAGTGATTGCATAATGTATCTTCAAGCGGCGTAAGAATTCAACATAGCTCCGAACGTCCTTAAATCAGCCACATCATGATCGACATAAGCACAGATGTTGTGCTTCTTATCGAACGGTAATAGAATCATTTCGACTTGTTGAGCTTGTTGTTGTGGTTGACCTTGTGGAGGTTGTTGTTGTTGTTCTTGTTCAGCCATGATTTACTGTATAAATAAAACCTAATATGAGAATAGATATCACCATATATAAGTAATTAACCTAGTTACGCGTATTAGACAATTTAAATCTTTTAATTAAAGTAAATGAATATTAAAATTAGTTAACTAAATTTTATTTTTTTTTAAATGTCATTCGTTAAGAATCACACTGATTCGTTATACAAAGATAACGAATCAGGCGATTCGCTATCAAGTAAATAACTTAACGAACTGGACCTAGCGAATCACTAATTAATTTTAATGAACTAATCTCTAGTTCGTCATATTTTAACGAATCACACTCTGATTCGTGTGACATCTTATACGCTAAGCTAGTTCGTGTAAAATCTTAACGAATTGGACACGAAACAGTTCCAATTCGCTAAGACTAACGAATGGTCATAATTAAGACATTTTCTTTGACTTCACAAAGTCAAGGTCAAAATTATCAAGAACAATAATAGTCAACAACTTAAACCCAGATTCAATTCGGCCATAACCATCGTTGAACCATCAAGATAATCAGCTCGTTGAGCTCGGAAACACATTAGTGAATGTAGGTGAATGAGATTGAGACTCATTACCTAAATGTACTAAAGATCAACGAACCAACAGTAAACATCAAGAACACACAGCGATAATTAACCCAGCAAACAATAATCAAATGTTGATTAGAGTACACCAAGGGTATCAGAAAGTGATTCCGATCATAATGATATCAAAAACAAACAATTATGAACATAAATTATACACAAAAGAGTTTCAAAGGTTCAAAACCCTTAAACCTCTAAAACTACATAATTCAACAGTTAATTCATTGTCATTTTTGACGAAAATGATATCGCCAAGAACATTTATACCTTAAAAACTCAAATTGATCTTTGAAATGTTCAAACTTAAAGATCGAAAATATCAGAGAGAATTTGAACAGTTTCTGAAAGATGAAGAAAGAAGACGAACAGTGGAATACTATTCGTTATCTTGTCTTATATTGCAGTGCATGAAACCCTAGGCACAACTTGCACGAACCAGATGATTCGTTTAACTTAAAGTTAGCGAATTAGCCCATTCGCTAACTCAATTTGTTACCTTATGTTAGCGAATCACAGTGTGATTCGTTAAATTAAAGATAGCGAATCAAGACATGATTCGTGTCATGATTCGTTAAATGTGTATAACGAAGGGGTGATTCGTTACAGAGTGCGGAAGTGAATTAGGTTAGCAAATCAGAAGCTAGTTCGCTAAAGAATCACCTAGTTCGTTAATCATACATAACGAATGGGAGTTTAGCGAATTAAACTCTTTTATTTAATTTTAAATTAAATAATTAAATGAATAAATTAAAGAACTAAATAATAAAAATTAAATAAATGATTAAATCAAATTATCGAGAAACCCTTTTATCCCGTCAACCAGATACGTTAAACTTGTTTCAGATTTCCGAAACTTAACTTAAAAATTTATTTAAATATTTTGAATAAAGAAGACGAAAATATTTTTGATATTTTTGTAAAAATTTAGAGAATTAAAGAATGTATTTACAGAAGAATATCCAATCCTTTAAAATAGACCATCTTTTTGTGTTTTTTCAATGATTTTATCAAAAGCAGTACATATTTTTGTACTTTTATTGAGTTTGAGCAGAGAATCATATTGACCAAATTGCCTTTCCATCACAGTTTTATATTTCAGCGATATTATGACTGGCGATAAGTCGGTCATTGGTATTGTTGTCCACATAAATCTAATAACACACATTCAAGTATTTTTGTGATATGATTAAGTAGTTCAATTAGAGCACAGAATATCAGAAACTATCAGCCTCTAATGTCGGTTCAAGCTTAATTTAATTTTTGCCAAATCACCCCAACTTGACTTAAACCATTATATTGTTGATCAAAATTTTGATACCAATTGTAGAAATTTTGAGCAACGCATCAAGTTTCCTTTACTATGAGTGAGTATGCACGAGTCCATCTGTCGGCTTACATACATTGTATCCTCTGGGGTCCGTTTCTTAATGGTATTAAGACGCACGCAAGGGGGGAACAATTGTATGACTAACAGCGGATTTTGATCAAGTCAGTAATTTAAATTGTACGAAGTACAGCGGTGATCAAGTTTAATGACTTTGGGTTTGCTCTAGAAAGCGAGTGAAATATTCATGCATATGAATACCCAGATGGTTAAGCCGCATAAAGACTCACAGTGTCCAGAATCTTAACGCTTGTTATTTGCTTTATTTGATTTTTGGGTGATCAACAAATATAAGGCTTGAGTATGACTGGTTATTACATTTCTGCCATCCTCACCAAGAATTTTGCTAGAGACTAACACCCCTTTCAATTTGGCATTTCTTTATGTTTATATCACATACTTTACTCTACTGGGTTGTTTTAAGACCTACCAATGCACCAATTCAATTAAGCACGCAGTCTTTTAAGCTTACTTTTTACTGAATTTGGGGTCAAGATAATCAATGTACTATCATGTTCCCTTTTTGCTTCAAAAAACTCAAAATTTTGAGGAGCATAAAATAAAGAAAAGATAAATTTAATCGCCCCAGTTAACTTAAGTTAATAAATAAATGGCTAACCATCAATTGACGAGTGAATCATAGGACCAAGACATGCAAGCATGCTTCATAAACTTAAATAACCGACATAATTTTCAGCGAGAAAATAATCTAAAAATCTTTTTGGTTTTTCTCTGTACAAACTTTAAAAACACAATATTTTTGTCTTTTTCAAATTTCTTATAAACAAAATAAACTTCACAATCTTTTTGGATTTTCGGATTTTTCTGTACAAAAACATAAATCACATTCTTTTTGGTTATTCAAAATTTTAAAATTTTTTTGATTTTTTTTTTAAAAATTTTAATGGAAAAACATTAAAGAACAGAAATCACAATATTTTTGAATTTTCCTTTAATTTTTAATGTTTTTGGATTTTATCTATACAAACGAAAACACATTCTTTTTGTATTTTCTAGAATTCTCCCCCTAAAATCTAAAACATAAAAAAAATAAGACTAAACCTATAAAGCAATTAAAAAATAATTATCCTAATTCTAGGATCTCAGCAAGGGTCTTCAATCCATTTAAACCAAGCAAAAAAAGTAAAACGTGTTTTATCAAACGCTTTGGTAAATAGATCGGCTTTTTGAAAATCTGTGTGTACTTTCTCAAGATCAATTAATTTCTTTTCATAGCAATCCTGTATAAAATGATATCGAATCTCGATATGTTTCGTTTTAGAATGTTGTACGGGATTTTTGGTGATACTAATAGCAGCAGAATTATCAATCAAGATAGGAGTAGTAAGAAACTTCAAACCGTAGTCGCGAAGATGTTGTATCCACAGAACCTGGGAACAGCAACTCGAGGCTGCAACATATTCAGCTTCGCGGGTTAAAGTAGAGACCAATTCATCCGGTGATAAATTGTGACCCACTAGAAGAGGAGTTGAAGGGATTTTTCCGGCAGTTATCTTGAATCGGCTCAAGACGTCGTTCACATATTTAGTCTGATGAATGAAGATTCCCTTATCAGACTGATGAACGTGCAGCCCTAAAAAGAAATTCATCTCTCCCATCGAGCTCATTTCAAACTTGGTTTGCATGGACTTCTCGAACTCCTTACATAAAGTGTCGTTTGTAGACCCAAATATAATATCATCAACATAAATTTGGACTAGAAGAAGATCATCACCAACAGTTTTATGAAATAAAATGCAGTCAACAGTTCCTCGTTTGAATCCATTATCAGTCAGATGGTCGGCGAGCGTGCCATACCAAGCTCTCGGGGCTTGATGTAGACCATACAGGGCCTTGTTTAAACGGTAAACACGGTCTGGATAATCAGGATCTTCAAAACCAGGTGGTTGTTGAACAAACACTTCCTCATGTAGTTCAACATTAAGAAAAGCACTTTTAACATCCATTTGATAGACCTTGATATTCTTGTAAGCAGCATAAGCCAGGAAGATTCGAATCGACTCTAATCTTGCAACTGGAGCATATACCTCAGTATAATCAATACCCTCTTGCTGATGAAAACCTTGCACCACTAGACGTGCTTTGTTTCTGACAATCACCCCTCGATCGTCCTTTTTACATTTAAAGACCCACTTAGTCGGAATAGCTTTCTTGACTCTAACAGGTTTGTCTATTAAATCCCAAACACCCAATCGTGTAAATTGTTGTAATTCCTCTTGCATAGCTTCTACCCAAGCAGGATCATCAAGTGCCTTACGAGCTGTCGTTGGCTCAACTTGAGATAGATAGCAATTGAATTTAGCAATATTCACAATTCCCGAAGAGTGTAAATTAGTGTAAGCACACAATACGTTATTGTCGCTTGACGAAGCAACTTGATGACGTGTACGAACGCCCAGATCAAGTTCTCCAATGATATTGTCCTGTGGATGATATCCATGAATCCGAAGAGTAGGATTTTCAGGAACAACAACATTATCAAATAAATTAGTGTAATGTTCACCCAATTCGGGAGATGAAGCATTATCACTATCAAGATCAATAACTTGAATCTCAGCTTGATCATCATCGGAAGAAGTAGAAGCATAATCAATAACAACTGGAGGAACAACTTGAGATTCTTCAGTTGGAGCATCTGGTTGAACTTCAACTGCATTAGAACTTGAAGAGCTTGGAATGTTCAAATGTTCTTCAAAGTATGCTCTAACCAGATCTTCATCGATGTGTTCAGTCGAAGGAGTAAAAGAATTAAATAAACTATCGTATTCAAACATCCAGTCTGGACCTTTCCTTTGAGGAGGAGTTGTGTACTTTTGACAGTCCACATGGTACCATTCTTCAACACAGCCAGATGTAAAATTAAATACTCTTTTCTTTAGAGACGCGTATCCCAAGAAATATCCTTCGATAGCCCTTTCATCAAATTTACCCGATTCCTTCTTCAACATTGTACACGGATACCCAAATGGTTCCAGGTACTTTAAATTAAGTTTTCTGTTATTTAATATTTCATAGCTTGTCTTCTTGAGTCGTTTTACTATTAGAACCCGATTAAGTGTATAACAAGCTGTGTTCACTGCTTCATTCCAAAATTGAATAGGAAGCTTTGAATCAGCAAGCATTGTACATGCAGCTTCAATCAGAGTTCTGTTTTTCCTTTCAGCAACATCGTTTTGTTGTGGTACATAAGGTGCACTATATTCTCGGTGAATTCCCTTTTGAATACAAAAGAAATCCAAAATAGTGTTTTTGAATTCAGTACCATTATCACTTCAGATTCTCCTCACCTTTTGTTTGTACAGTGATTCTATCTTGGTAATAAGGTTTTCTACCAAAATAGGTGTTTGATCTTTTGAACTCATAAATAACACCCATGAATATCTTGAATAATCATCTGTCACTACTAGACAATACCAGTCTCCAGAAATACTCGCACGATTCACTGGACCAAACAAATCCATATGTAGTCGTTCAAGAGGAGTATTAATGGAATTCAATAACTTAGAAGGATGTGTCTTCTTCTTCTGCTTGCCCTTTTTGCATGCAACACAGTGATCAGATAACTTAAAGTTCTTTAACGAAACACCCTCAACTAAATTATTTGCCATTAAATAATTCATCTTTCTAACATGAATGTGACCCATTCTTCGATGCCATAGAATTGAGTCTTTCTCAGTTGCTTTCGAGACAAAGCATGTTTCGATCGATGTTGATATCTTAGAACTCATGTTTAAGACATAAATATCATTTGATCGTGGTGATCGCATGACAACCAGGTACCCGGGAATAATAAAACCCGGTTTCAAGATAAGACACTCTTTGTCAGTAAATATTGTAGTGTACTTTTTATCACAAATCTGCGATACACTCAATAAGTTATGATCAACCTTGTCACAATAATTTACTTTTTCAAATGTAATATGACCATTTGAAACATCACCCTCTTGTGTGATCATGCCCCCAGAATTCCCAGCAAACGTTACATAACCCCCTTGAATATTTCTTACGTTGGTTAATAGGTCGAGATTTCCAGTGATATGACGAGAACATCCGCTATCCATGATCCAGTTTTCACCAGAAATGGTCTTGGATGGACCCTACACATAAACAAAAGTGATTAGTTCAAAAAGGCAGCCCAGGCCTCAGTCTTGGGCACCTTTTGGTTTTCTCTTTTCAATTGTTGTTCAGCCACTTGTGAATAGTTACCGGCTTCTTAGACTTTCGTCTTAAATAAGCTGCCTGAACAATGTTTGAATTCCTGTTTTGACATATAGGTTCAGTTGGAATGAATTTTGGTTTCACTTGACCGTGTGTCTCATTGATATGAAACACCTTCCGAGGATTCACATCAGAGAACAAAATATGAGTATCATCAGCATATGACACAGGTCGTTTCAGAATCTCCTTAACCACTAGAATTTGCTAAGATTTGTCCTTGATAAAAGGATGAAGATTCTGAAAGTTTTGCTGATTACAATTTCTCACAACATGACCTTGTTGACCGCATAAAAAACATGTTCGCATGTCCACATGATGATGTTTAGAAGAAATTGGACTAGATGGTTGATGATGACTCACATTTTTAGTCATGCTCTTAGCAAGCTCATCAGATAATTCAGATTTCTTCTTTAAATAAAAATCTAAATTAGAACTGTTTGAAAAACTTTTTAGTGTATTTGTTCCAGTTGACTTAACAAAGTTAATCTTCTTAGCTTGTTTTAAAAATTGTTTTGCCTTAGTCAATGGATCAAATTGAACTGATGTTTTTGTTTGAGCATACACACGTTCAAGTTCTTGAATTTTTGAAGTTTCATTGACATAAACACTCTCAATTAGCTCAGGCTTAATAATACTAATTGGAATATCTTTTTCAATGAACATTGTGTCCATTCCCTTTAACTTAAAAACTCTAGCAGCAGATGGCTTAGAACTAGAAGGATTAATGAAACGCATTAAATCCTCATCAGAAATTTTCTGTTTAACTGACTTCTTTGCCTTCATAGAGTTCACTTTATTTGAATTTTCCTTTTTCTCTTGAGGTTTGTGTAAACCATACACTGCTTCCTCAAATTCGTGAGGTTCGCACAGAATATGATTAGAACTGGGAATGTTCTTATTCTTGTGTATAATCTCTGGTTCAAACACATCCTCGATAATGATCTCGTCATTGTGTTCAACAAACACCTTTTTACTTTGGACATGAGATTTTTGAGGAGCAAATTGGGGTTTGACAATTTCAGGTTTAATCATTTTAGATGTTTCAGAAATCACAGATTCCTTTTGAATCAAATCCTCTTCTTTTCTTGCAAAAGGATTAATTTTATAATCATTATGAAAAGATGGAGGAATTTCTACAAAACCTATACCCTTTTTAGAGTCCTTTTGTTTTCCAGAAACTTCAATAATTTCATTCAATAAAAATGAAGAATTTCAAAATTTACCCAATTTGTTCTTCAACTCAAGAACCTCATTCTCAAGCTCAGTTATCTTAGAACGATGTTTCAAGATTTCCTGAAACTTTTGGTCATTAATGGTCATTTTCACAGATAACTCGGCTTTGAGATCGTGGTTACTTGTCGACAATGCTTCAATCTTTTCTCGAGATTTCATTTGAGACTCAATAGATTGTCGATAAGTGTCCTTAAGAGAAGCAATTTCTTATATAAGATTATCATTTTGATTTTTCAAAGCTTCTAACTTAGAGTTGTTAGATTCACAGTCAACACATGATGTTTTACCAAATGAAGTAGAAGAAATAGAATTACTAACCTCATTGATCTTAGCCATGCAAGCAAATATTGATTCAGAAGTCTTGTCGAAAGAGTCGTCAAAAATAGATCCAGAATCATTATCTGAAGACATCATACTACCAGTAGCATCTTGACAATCTTCATGTAACCCAAACATAGCTAAATTTGCTTGAACATCATTGCATAGTAGCCGTTGTGACCAATCAGTTCCGTCTGCTAACATTGTTTGTGTTGTAGAAGAAGATGGTTTCTTTTCAGCATCACTTCCTCGTGGTGAAGAAGCATTTTGACTTTGACCACGAGGTCCAGTGTATTCTTTTCTTGGTTTTTCACATTCCTACGCGAAATGCCCGAATTCTTGACAATTATAATACTTCACCTTTAATTTGTCAAAACCCAACTTCTTGTTTAACGCTAGAAGATCTTTTCAAGTTCTCTGCATGAATCTTTTAACTTTACGAACAATCATGGCCATATTCCATTTCAAATCCATGATCTCTAGATCACCCGGATCTATCTGATCATAATCCTCATCAGTTAACTCACTTGTGGCAATTTTACTACTCAACAAGTTTTCATATGAAGACATAAATCCCGTCAGAAAAGCAAAGTTTTGCTCAGCTTCCTTCATATTCACACTAGATGGTGTAGCAAATGGATTGGTACTAGTAGAACTTCCAGAACCACCTGAATTACCAGCAGAGTAGAAACAAACTTTTGGATCATTAAATATAGCAGATTCTTTTTCACTTGCGGCATGAGTAAGAAAAGCAGCGATCGGTGAGATTGTTGAACTGAGAGGCATACTTCCACCATAGAAAGCTGGATCTTGATTTTCTTTGGAAGATTTTTGACACTTAAGATCATATTCTCTTGCTTCGATCTTTTGTAGAAATTCAAGTGCTGTCAAGTCTTCATTCAGAAAATAATCATTCTCTTTCAAAACCATGAGAAATGTTGAGTAGGAACTTGGAAGCACACTCTTGATAGTGTTAATTTTATCTCTTTCAGAAATTTCCATTTTCATCTTGTCCATCAGCAATTAAGTAAATAAATCTTGTAGTCATCTCTTCAACTGTTTCTTTTTTCAATAAATTAAAGTTTCGAAATTGAAACTTGAGCATCACTTTCTTACTCTCAGCTGTGTTTCCCTTGCTTCTCATACGCAGATGTTGAAACAAAGATGCACATCTCTTGATACTTCCAAGTTGATGAAAAATATTCTCTGGTAAAGCCATAGTCAAAGTAGAATATGCTTTTATCTCGATTTCTAAAGCTTTCTTCTCTTCTTGTGAGTATTGAGAGACAGCTTTACGAGTATACCCAATAGTATCATCACCAATCATGGGTGCAACATAAACCTCATCAAGACAATATGAGCAGTCAGGATGAACTGAACCCAAATGTGCACGAAACCGAGGTTCCCATTTGGCGAAATCACTGAACTTCATCAATCTTGGACATTTAGAATGTGAACCTATCTCAGTATCAAGTTACAACATCTGTTGCATCAACATATTTTGAGACGCTAATGCATACATACCAGCCATCTTTGAAAATACACAAATGTACAGTTATAGCGAACTACACACTGTGTTTAACGAATCAATGAACAATGTTTAGCGAACTGTGAACAGTTGTAGCGAATTGAGTCTTAACGAATCAAATCTTAACGAATGAGGTGAGTGGGTTATCGAATCAAAAGTCAACCTAGCGAGTCAACTTAACAAATCACAAATAAAGTTAACGAATCACCCAAATAGCGAAACAGATAACGAATGTGATGAAGGTTTAACGAATCACAAGTCAACTTAACGAACTGACCAAACGAATTGACCAAGTCAACTTAACGAATTAAACGATAATGAATCACCAAAATAAACTTAGCGAATCACTAAAGAATTATTAGCGAATCAGCTACAGTGTATTAGCAAATCACACGATAACGAATCAGGTTGTTACAAACGTTTGTAACAAACTCTGACACCTTATGCCACGTGACAAAGGTTGTTATGACACAAATTCCAAGACAAACACGTGTCAAACGAATCAGTTATCTAGTTAACTCACACGAATCAGTTAGCGAACTGATTAGCGAATGGCAAGAACTAATAGCGAATCAACTTAAATAACATAGCGAATCGCCTGGAACCTTATAGCGAATCGCATGCATCATCAAATCTTCAAACATTCAAAGTGTTTTTCCAGATTTATGAAGATCAAAACCCAGAAACTTAGGAATGCCATATCTGTAATACACACTCAATTGTCAACCAAATCTAACAAATAATATACCAAACTCTTCGTAATCACAACGCGAATTCAGCTCAACACATCTCGTAACCGATTATCACAATACACTAACCAATTTCAACCAAAACTAATCCCCTGTTTACGGACTCAAACTGAAAACACAATAAATCTTACCAAATTCAATCCTCAATCTAATTCCACTTAATTGAATCTTATCAAAACCTTAACCATCATTAACTCAATCTAATTCATCCATAAATCAAACAAATCACCAACGAATTGATTCAAATTCAAACAAAAACAGAAAACTCAATAATAATAACAATTCGTACACCAAATCAAGCTTAAAGAGCACCGAAAGCTCTGATACCACTTGTTTGATCCCGTACTTGTACAATAACCGACAATCAATAACGATTAACACAGATCTCAGATCTGTCAGTTATAATATTATAGATATATATCATAATCTATCTTGATTCGGTGTTATACGTATGTATAAGTTTAACGTGAAGCTTGAGAGAGAGTATATACTTTAAACTTTTATCAATAACCTTATTTCTCTCAAAACTTCAACATTTTACAAGTGAACAGTGGTTCACTATTTATAGAAGACGATCTGGTTCGCTAACATCCCCTAGCTACCAGCATCCCCTTCGTTAAATAAACTAACTTAACGAACCACCCCCTGATTCGTTAACATCCCCTAACGAATCAGGAGGGAATACATTATAATGTCCTAGTTCGCTAACATCCCTAGCGAACTAGACTTAACCTTAACGAACTAGTCTTAGTTCGCTAACATTCCTAGCGAACTAGACTTAAACTTTAACGAATTAGATAAATAAACATTAAATATTATCAAATAAACATTAATGATAATTACAAAGACTCTAGACGCAAAACCGTGCACTAACAGTGGTCCAGAAGCTACTGTTGAAGAAGGTGCAAATCCGCAAGCAACTGCTGCTGTGAGAGAAAGGATGAGAAAGGTTGATGACAAGGCTTTAGCTATGTTGAAGCTTGGTTTGTCTTGGGAAATACTTACCAAAGTTACACATCATCCCAATGCCAAGGCAATGATGCAATTCTTGAGATGTTTGAAGGAAATGTTGAACTCGAGAACATCAAGAAGCAGAGATTGAAGTAGCAACTAGAAAGATTCAAGTATAAAGAAGGAGAAAGGTTGAAATCAAGTCTGGAAAGGTTTCTGGGAATTGTGAATGAGCTCAGAACCACAGATTATGTCATGACTGATTTTTATCTCAACACCAAGCTGCTAAACTCTATGCCAAAGGAATGGTATACTGCCTGCAAGTTCATCCTCACAAAGCAAAACTTCAATGAGCTAAAGGTAGATGATGTGGTGTGTTTTCTTCAAGCTGCAGAGATAGAAATGATAGAAAATGAAATGATAAGGAAGGAAAGACCCTGCTTCAATGTTTAAAATGCATTGATTGCACCTATGGGTAATCTGACTACCAAGAATCAGCAACAGATTCCTATCATTGAAGAACCTGTTGAGCATAATGCTGACAATACAAAGGCTTTCATTGGTGGTAGCACTAGTATTCAAAGAAACCAGCAAAGATTCAATGTGCAACTGATTGATGATACTAATTCTGCCTCTATGCCAAGTGGAAATGTTCCTCATACTGGTACTGGAGATGGTCAAAGCAATGACACACAGGCTTTGTTGTCTATGTTTACTGAGTCATATAATGCATTTGTTGCAAAGAATTTGATTCACACAAGTGTAGTGCAAGATGATCTAGAGATGCTGATGATTTGGAGGACATGGATTTTAAGTGGCAAGCTGCAATGTTAGCTTTGAGAAGTAAGGGGTTGTATAATAGAACTGGTAGATCTCTAGTTTCTGGTCCAAATGAAAGAATTGGATTTGACAAGTCAAAGGCAATCTGCTATAATTTCCAACAGCCAGGACATTTTGTAAGAGAATGCAACTTGCCAAGGAACTATCAGATGAATCAATTCCCGAATCAACAGCCAAGAGGTCAACAACAATACCAGCAAAATCAGCAAAGAAACAACAACCAAAACTTCAATAACAACTTCAATCCCAACAACAACTATAATCCCAACTTCAACAACTTTTAGCCTCAAATGAATAATCTGAATCAAATATGCATCAGAATCAAGGTTTTCAAATGAACAATAATCAAAACCTTCAAGCTGCTCAAAGTGTTCCAAACAACACTGTTCCAGCCAACCAAAATCAACCAAGAAATCAAGGAAATGTGGCAATGACTATACAACATGAAGGAAATTTTGATTGGAGTAACATGAAGAAGACATTGCAGATGATATCAAGAAGGAAAATGTGGCATTCATGGCTATAATTGAGAAAGAAACTGGATCATCATCTTAGGTACACTCTGCTCCTACTGTTGATTTAAATGAACTTATCAATGAATTGAAAACAAAAGTAGGCAAGCTGGAAAGTGAGTGTTTTAAGAAACAAAGTATCATCAATACATGTGAGGCAAGTGAACTAGTGAGTGAAGAAAGAATGAAAAGTTTAGAGGAAGACTGTGTAAACAGTTACAGAGCTCAGAAAAGATTCACCACTGAAATTGATGGGTTGAAGAAAATGATTATAAAAGAGAAGTTGTTAAACACAAAACTGCAAGTTGACAATGAATTATTGAAGAACTTGGTCTCCACTGGAAACATCTATGGAATTCTGAACCAAGTTAAGGAAGAAGACAAATACAAAGCAGTACCTCCACCATTCAACAACAACTTTATGCCAAAAGTTGATAAAGAGAAAAGAAAGGCATATCTACAACAATTCAAAGATGTCTTTCAAGACAAAGAAGAACTTGTAGATTTGTACAAGAATGTTGAAGTCAGTGAAGAAGGAGAGTTTGTTGTGAAGAAAGAACTGAAAGAAGAAAAGTCAATTGGTGTTCAAGTCTCTAAAGATGATCTTGAATCAATTGATTTGAATCAAGATGACTTGAGTGATTTGAGTGATCAAATTACTGAAGAGGAACTTAAAACTGCTGAAAGAGGAAGAAGATACAAGAAGCCAGAATCAATTAATAAACTTCCAAAGTACCCCCTAGTCACACCAAAAATGAAGAAACAGAATGAAAGAATGAAAAGAGAACATGTGTCTTTTGACTTATGTGAAAGAAATAAGGTGAATTACAATGCTGTAAGAAAAAGATAAAAGAAGATGTGAATGTTAAAAACTTTATTCCAGTTTACCTTATTTTCTCAAGCATTGAAGATTTTCACATTGGTGAAGTAGAAACAATGGAAGAATATGAAAAGAGGAAATTGAGACAAAGGGAAAACATTAAGGAAGAATCCTTGAGTACAAGAGAAATTGTTTTTGTAAAAGGGAAAGTGAAAAGAAGTGACATAAGAATAGCTGAGTTTGTTCCCTTCTCAATTGACTTTGACAGTTTATAGTCTAAAAGGACAATTGGAGTTGATCCACCAAGACCAAGTGAAAGGTTCAAGAAGCCAAAAGAACATGAAATATTCAAAGGAAAGGTTTGGTGCAAGAAATATGATAAATATGTTCATCACACAGACTCATGTAGTGAAAGATTGAAATTCCAACCTTTCCATGTACCAGATGGAACCAAGTATGGCCAAGAATTTGTTCTATACAAACCGAAGTATGATATATATCTGGGAAAAGGAAAGGTGTGTGGAAATGAAACTTTGAACAGAGAAGAAAAGAAATTTGCAAAGGAGACAAGGAGTGAAAAGAAAACTGATGTTAAAACAAAGAAACAAATGACTAAATCAGAAAGAAGAAGTGTGTCTTCTAAGAAAAATGAGAAATTGGTGAAGAAGAATTATCAGCCTGTAAAATCAGACAACACAGTCAATCAGTCAAATCTGATGGCTCTCAAAGATCATCAAACAGTGAGATAACAAGAAGAAAAGATGCACATTCTAGAAAGAAACCAACAGAACTCACTGGTGATGAGAAGTTTCTACTAAAGCATGGATATAAACCACATGGTTTACTTTGGAAACCTAAGACTGAGAGTAAGGTTGAGCAAGTTGCTGATGTGAAAGACTACTCTGAGAAGAAGGACTATGTGATAAAGGAGTATGCCACTGACTCAGCTGAATACCAGTGTCCAACCTCACTTGTTAAAACTCCAAGAGAGTGTGGTTATGAAACTGATAATTCAGACAACTTAGAATTGACTCATGAAGATCCTGAACCAACAACACTCACTTCCCAAGCTGTGTCTGAAACTGAATCTGATGAGCTGCAAGTTGATAAGGCTTACACTTCATCACTCAACTAATAAAACTTTCTTTGTATGTACAGGAACAGTCCACTCCTCTAAATGACATATGATATATGGATAGTGGTTGTTCTAGGCACATGACTTGTGACAAGAGATCTCTTGTCAATTATGAAGAAAAGTATGAAGGTCCAGTAGATTTTGGGAGTGATGAGAATGGTGGAAATATTGTTGGAAAAGGAATCTTAACAAATGGGAAAGTCTCATTTGATAATGTATTTCATGTTGAAGGTCTTCAGTACAATCTGCTGAGTATATCACAAATGTGTGATAAGGGTTACAAAGTCAGTTTTGATGATTCACACTGTTTCATTTTAAAACCTGAGTTTGTAATTCTACCTGAAATGATTATGATGATGGCACCAAGAAATGGTAACTTGTATGAATTGAATATGAAAGAAGCTATTTCAAGAGGAGGTGAATGTTTTGTTTCCAAAGCCACTGAAAATGAGTCAAAATTGTGGCATAGGAAACTGTGTCATGTGAACTTGAAGAACATGAATAGACTTGTCAAAGGTGAGCATGTCACAGGCTTACCTACAAGAGAATTCAAGTTGAAAGATCATTGTGATTCATGTCAAAAGGGAAAACAACACAAATCTACTCATAAGTCAAAGCTCATCAATTCAATTGATCAAGTACTTGAATTACTTCACATGGATCTCTTTGGTCCTGTGAGTGTACCAAGTATTGAGAAGAAAAGATATTGTCTGGTAATCATTGATGACTATTCAAGATACACTTGGGTTTATTTCCTAAGTACCAAGGATGAGACTACAGAGTTGATTAAAGGTTGTGTAACAATGATTGAGAACAAATTGAATAAGACAGTCAAGATGATGAGAAGTGACAATGGCACTGAGTTCAAGAATGGAGTTATGCAAGAATTCTGTGAAGCAAATAGAATACAACAACAATTTTCAGCGCCTAGAACTCCTGAGTAAAATGGTGTAGCAGAAAGAAGAAACAGAACTTTAATTGAAGCTGCAAGAACCATGTTAGCAGATGCTAATCTGCCTGTCACTTTTTGGGCTGAAGCCATAAACACAGCCTGCTATGTTCAGAACAGGGTACTTGTGAACAAAAGGCATAACAAAACTCCTTATGAAATATTTCACAACAGAAAGCCTTACATCAAGTTTTTCAAGCCCTTTGGATGCAAATGTTTTCTTTTGAATACAGGGACTATTTGAACAAGTTTCAAACAAAATCCCTGGATTGCTTCTTTGTTGGATATTCTACACACTCAAAAGCCTACAGAGTTTATGTGAAAGATCACTTGAGTGTTATAGAATCATCTGATATCATCTTTAATGAGAATCAATTCAATACAGTTGATGGTGCAGCATGGCTGTTAGATCATGAGAAGTTAATAAGGTCTTTCAAGATTTATCCTGAAGACTTTGATGACTCATTCTACAAGACCAGTGTAATTGAAGAAAAGAAGAAGAAAACATTGGACTTGGAAGAATTATGGAAGAAGGTTGCTAGAAAAGAGAAAGAATATTCTTTTGTGAAGAATTCCTCATGGAACACTGATGAACTTGATCATGCTGAGCACAATCGAGACAATCCATATGTATAAAATGATATAATTCAGCCTGAGGATGACACAAGCAACCATGCAAGTGAAAATGAAACTGCATCCACTGCAAGATCTCAAGATCTATTTCTAAGACTGAACTTAGAAAACAATGGTGCGTCTACTTTAGGACAAAATAATGATGAAGCACCAGAATTTCATGATTCAGAAGCTGATTTGATCATTGAAGATCCAGAACTCAATGAAACAAATCCTGACACAAACATGTCTACAGATATGATTGTACAAACTCCTTATGTGGAAAAGAATCATCCTTCTGAAAACATCATTGGTGATTTGCATGAAAGAGTTACAAGAAGTCATTCCGAAATTGCGAACATCTGTCTTTACTCTTGTTTTTTGTCCCAAATAGAACCAAAGAACATAGCACAAGCATTAAAATATAATAGTTGGGTGGAAGCAATGCAAGAGGAATTGGCACAATTTAGAGACCTACATGTGTGGGATCTTGTTGATAAGCCATTTGACAGATATGCAATTGGAACCAAATGGGTTTTTAGAAACAAAAGGGATGAAAGGGGTTTGGTGATTAAGAATAAAGATAGACTTGTAGCACTGGGATGTCTTCAAGAAGAAGGAATAGACTTTGAGGAAGTCTTTGCACCTGTTGCAAGACTTGAAGCTATCAGGATTTTTCATGCATATGCTGCCTCAAAGAACAGTAGAGTGTTCCAGCTTGATGTTAAGTCTGCATTTCTAAATGGAAAGATTGATGAAGAGGTGTATGTTGCTCAACCTCTAGGTTTTGAGGATCCAATGTATCCAAACAGGGTGTATAAGTTAAACAAAGCCCTTTATGGATTGCATCAGGCTCCTAGAGCATGGTATGATGAGCTGTCAAATCATCTTCTTGAAAATGGTTTCAAAAGAGGAGTCATTGGCAAGACACTCTTCTAAAAAAAAGGGATCAGACTTGCTTCTGTTACAAGTGTATGTGGATGACATCATCTTTGGTTCTACAAATGAACAAATGTGTATGGAGTTTGAAGGGGTAATGAAGTGCAAATACAGCATGAGTTCTATGGGAAAAAATGAACTTCTTTCTAGGACTGCAAGTTCAACAGAAGGCTGAGGGGATTTTCATTCATCAAAACAAATATATGCAGGACATCTTGAACAAGTTCAACTGTCAAGAGTTCAAGACTGCTTCAACTCCAATGGACACCAAAGAAAAGATGATTGCAGATGAAAAAGGGGAGCCTATAGATGAACATGAATATAGAGCCAAAATTGGATCTCTGATGTATCTGACTGCAACAAGACCAGATATCGTGTTTGCTGTATGTGTGTGTGGGCAAGATTCCAATCAAGTCCAAAAGTCTCCCACAAGAATGCTGTTAAAAGAATATTCAGATATTTGAAGGGAAGACCAGACCTAGGGATTTGGTATCCAAAGAACCAATCTTTTGATCTTATTGCATATACAGATAGTGATTATGATGGCTGTAACATGAGTAGAAAGTCAACCTCAGGAGGATGTCAATTTTTGAGTGGAAGGCTAGTGTCATGGCAATGCAAAAAGCAGACTACAGTCTCAATCTCTACTGTAGAAGCTGAATATGTTGTTGCATCTGCCTGCTATGCACAAGTTCAATGGATTCAAAATCAGATGCTGGACTATGGTTTGAATTTCTTGAACACCCCTATTCTTATTGACAATACTCCTGCATATTTTACTGTTAAGAATCCAGTTCAACATTCCAAAACTAAGCACATTGAAATCAGACATCATTTCGTCAGAGACTGCAATGAAAAAGGTTTGATTGAAATGCAAAGAGTTGATACAAGTGACAATTTGGCTTACCTTTTCACCAAACCACTTGAAAGAATCACGTTCAACTTTCTTCTGAAAGCCCTGGGAATGATCAACTCTTGTGAAATCTGATTAAGGATGTGTGCCTGGTTGTGTGTCCCTCTGTGATAACTGATTATTTTGTTAGAGATTACACATATTGAATGTTTAGTGAATATGCTTGATTATGTTACTTAAGTATGATATTTGAATATGCTACTGAATATGTTAACTGTTATGTGCTTTAATTGTGTATGTATGCAAAATTTGACATGTTTGATCTGATAGATAGGTTTGCATGATTATCAGTTGATGTGCATTTGTGATGTTAGAATAAGTGTTTGTGTTATGATTTACTTGTGAGAGTAAGCTTATTTGACATCACTGCTTTAATGCTTGACTATGTGTTTTATCTGATCATCTGATGTTGTTAGGATAGGCTTACACATGAATATTGTTAAATGTTTGCTTCTCCTGATAATATTGAGTGTCATTCAGATTTAAATATGTACTGCAACTGTTTATGTCAAAATGTGTTTTATGTCAAAATTAAGTGATTTAATGAAATTTCTAATGAATTTTGCATAAATACTTTATTTTGATCAAAACATGAGCATGTTGTTAATGGTGCAGAGATATGATAAGATTATTCAGTTCAAGCTTTAAAAGAAGCTTAAAAGAAGGATTTTTTTAAGAAAAGTCTCAAGTAGTTGTTTTTGCTGAAAACTATGTCATTTACCCAATTGGAAGGACATGCACCCGTGTATGTTTGGTACTTAAATCTCTACAGATTCAAAGGATAGCCATTGACCTGAAAACTGAATGCATTTGGGGCAATAATAACTTGTTTCTTAATCCTTCACTTAAAACTATGTCAATAGCTCTAACTTTGAAAGGACATATATTCACATGTATGTTTGGTCTTGTTGACCACTTTTGGTCAAACAGGATAGCCATTAACCTGACAATGAAGAGATATTGGGGTGATTGAATATTAAACTGTGTTTAATGGGAAATGATAGTACATTGACTACTTAGCTGATCATATGGAATTAATAGGCAAAAAAGACCTTAGTATAGTCATTAACATGTATGGTTGCTTTCCAATGATGATGTAAAATCTTAGGTGATATAAACATAATGAATATGCTGATCTTTATGTGGAGATACATAGTTGTCTTTGCATGTCTCAAGATAAATCTCTCCAAATGATAGGCAGAAAAGTTATTACCCAGTCATACACGAGCCTGTTGTTATTTGGTCAACCAAAAATGAAACATCTTTAAATATGACAAAGAACATGCTTTAAGAAAATTTGAGAAAATATCAAAAACAAGGGGTAGAATGAATAAATCAACCAAAAGTTGATAAGTGTTTTAAATATTTTATCAAACAAGAGGGTTACAACAAGAACTACAAAGATGTTGACAAAATCTGTCTCATCTTGAATGAAATGCATGTTATTAACTGTAAGTCCAACGTTCAACCTCTATATTTGTTTGAATCTCAAAAAATACAAAAATACAATAAGTTCTGTCATACAAAAACAATTTTTGACCAAATACAGGAGGTTGGAGTCAAATTGGGGTGATACGGGAAAGTCAAATAAGCTTTGAGAAGAGATATGAGGCATCATAGCACAGTGTTGACCATTAATGCATTATGCTTAAATTGAACCTTAATAATATCACCAAAGAAATGAAATTCATGCTAAGTTTATACCTGATGTTAACCTATCTATGTTGTCATAGTAATACTGAGAATGAAGTATTGAGAAATCTACTTAGTCAATATGATCCCATTCTTGAGATCTTTTTCAGAAAATGGAAGAAACTGTTTTGAAGAGAAATATAACTGAAATTTGATCTCTAAATGCACCATTTGCTCTTAAACTATGATCTTTAATGAAAAATATATTTTGACAAGTGGTTTAAGTCAAAAAGTGTTGCATTTTTTCCTTTAATTGGCTGAATATGTAAGTTCGGGTAAGGTTTGATGTTTTATAACCTTTCCGGGCACAAAACAAATGAATATGTTTGAATATGTTACTTTATGATTTTCGGGTAAGCTTAGTCATTTTTGACTAACTTTATGATTTTCGGGCATGCTTTGAAGTGTTTACACTTTCCGGATAGAGTACACTGTGTACTCATTTCCCGAGCAAGCTTGAAGTCTTGAGATGATTATGTGTTGTTATAGCTAGCTTTTAACAAGAAATTCTTGTTTCGGGCAAGCTATGCATGTTATATGCTGATTGTGAGTCCAAGCAAGCTTTATGAACTTTGTCAAGTACATCAAGTAAGCTTTGTGATTTGTGTAAATATGTTGTTAGGAAAGGTTTGTTAATATTTCCGGGCATGCTTAGATATTACTCTTTTAGTTTGTCATTTTTCGGGTATGGTTTGGCTTGTTGAAATCCCTCGGGTAAGGGCATACCTGATGATTGAATGTGTTTATCCTAGCAAGCTTAGTGCTAACATAGGATTTTCGGGCAAGCTCTTTGAAATTTTAGACAATAGCACACTTAAATGTTTATGTGTTTTAATTTCATTCCGAGCATGCTGTGATATGTGTGTTTATGATTTATTTGAAATTACAAGTGTTTTCGGGCAAACTTTGTTTTCCGGGCACACTTTATATTTCGGGTACACTTTTGTTCCCTCAATATACTTGGAAATTTCAAAACTTAACTTTCCGAGTACACTGTCTGCTAGAAATCCTTTTCCGGGCACACTTTGTACTAAATGAAGGT
Source organism: Bidens hawaiensis (assembly GCF_021521415.1). Classification (NCBI taxonomy): domain Eukaryota; kingdom Viridiplantae; phylum Streptophyta; class Magnoliopsida; order Asterales; family Asteraceae; genus Bidens; species Bidens hawaiensis. The sequence goes on along the minus strand of NW_027493479.1, from coordinate 85,192 downwards.
TTTTCGGCTATACTATGCATTAGAAAGGTGTTCGGGCACACTATTCTCTTGAATGGTTGCTCGGGCACATTATGTTTCAAGTATGCTTGATTAAATATGTTATTTAGTATGATAAAATTGATTATGATTCTTATTAGGGTTTATGCTAGATAAGTTTTAATTTGAAATTGTGAAATCTATATGGGTGTCTTGATTGATTCCTAGTAAGGATGTTTATTTGATGTTTATACTTGATTATTTGCCTTGTGATAAATTTCTCAAGAAATCTAGTATTTCGGGTAAGCTTTCTTCATTATGTCTTAACTTTAAATTAATTAGCTTGAACAAATAGAAGGATTCGGGCAAACTTTATATATACAAAAATGAAAATTTTCCAAGCAAAGTTTGACCGAGTAAGCTTTGTAAGTGGATGTATACCGAATAGACTTTGAAAAGAATAATTCCGAGTAAGGTTTTACTACCTCAAAAGATAAATATTGTTTTTAATATATCAAGTGGATAATTTTACTGTATGACAGCTAATAATTCACAAAAGGACAAAGAGCATTTAAAACCCAATTTCAAAAGGTATAAAAGAGGAAATTAGGCAAAATTTTCAACATTATTTTTCCCTCTCTCTCCTTCCACTGCAAACTGCTTACTCTCAAAGAAACCTAACCGACTAATCGCATTTTACTTCAATCCAAACCCTAACTTGAATTAGCCCTCTAATTCTGACTCGGTAAGCAACATTAATGTGTTTTTCGACCACGATTAGACTATAATGGGCTTTGATTATGTATCTGATTACTAATACTCTGTTTATGTGTTTAGGTTATAAATTTGTCGAAGAACAGGTTCTTGATGATTTTCTCTCTTTTCTTTCTTCTTCATTTTTATACCTTGAAATTATCTAAAGTACTGAACTTTATGACTAATTTCACTTTGAATATGTTTTGATTGTGATGTTCAGATATGGCAGAAGAAGAACAGCCGAAGTACTTCTTTGAAAAGAAATATAATATGTGTGCACTTCTGCAAGTCACACCTGACAATGAGCCGGTGGCACCCATGATTAGATGGATGGCTCGTTCAAATGTCAGTTATGCCTTAACTGAAAATCCAGTCATCTACAGAAATCACTCACTTGATTTCTGGAGATCTGCAACACTGGTAGATGACATCAATGGCCAAAGAATTGAAGCCTCTGTTGTTGGCCATGAGATACATGTGACTGAAAGGATGATAAGAAGATGTCTACAGTTGAATGATGATGATCATAACCATATAGATTTCAATACAACACACCTGATGAGAATATTTGAAGAGACTATGGGTTATCAGGGAACAGTCCATGATGGACAATTTCAGAAATGGAGGTTCCCAATAATGTACAGATTTCTCATTCACCATGTGGTACAGGGGTTTGCTCCAAGAAAAGGATCATGGACTTTGATGAGTCATGATTTAGCAAATGCTACTGTTGGGATTATGTATTATATACCCTTTAATTTTTCAAAAATGATCTTTGATGGACTGGTTTCAAACTTGAAGAAGGCTGAGAAGGACAGATTCTTACAACATCCAAGGTTCATGCAGATAGTTTTTAACAGAGAATTACAGGATCTACCCACTATGGGAATTACACACCTACTGCAGAACCCTGACACTTACAAGAGAATTAATAATCCAGGTGTTGCTAATAGATTCAATGTTGAAGCTCCATTTGAGATCTTTCCATGGTTGTTAAACCATGACTTGGAGATAATGCCAGTACCTGAGTTAAGCTCAGAGGAGGAAAGTGCTGATAATGATGACAGTGATGATGATGGAAATTCTGATGATGAAGATGGTAATGTTGATGGAGATGAAGGAAGAGCAGGAGTAGCTTTGGAAGTTGTTGCACCTGATCAGGGGGAGCAACTTGAGCAAATTGAACAAACTATTCCAACACCACCACAGTCACCACAACACATTGACCAATCCATTACACAATCACTACCACAATCTCCACCTCAAACACTAACCATAAGCCAACCAGAAATTTCAACACATACATCACCAACACCACAAACACAACCAACAACTAGTCCAATCCAGTCTGATCCATTCATTTCTAGCCCACCTCATATACAATCACCACCACCATCCATTTTCCAAACTCATACCACAGAACAACCTGAGTTTGAACATTTTCTCTACATCACCACTTATAACTCCACATACAGACACCTTTCAAAGAAATTTGGACTTACTATTTGAAAATGCTGAGTTGAAAATAAAAATTGAAGAGGTGAGAAGAAAAACTGAGGAGGTAACAGATGAAAATGTGATGTTGATTCAGAAGTTGGTAGAAGCTGAATTGAAAATTAAGTCCCTGGTGTAGGAGGTTGAGAAGACCTAAGCTGCCCCAAAACAGGGGGGGAATGAAGAAAGGCCAACTGTCTCTAATGTGAATATTGAAGAAGCTGCAACAGTTGCAGAGACTGCTGATGCATTAAAGTTGATTATGAATATGTATGATGATGAAGAGGAGAGCAGTGATGAAAGGAGGATTGATGATGATGAGTATGAAGGTGATATGTCTGAGGGAGCAGAACAAGATTATGATTACATTGATGAAAGGAGGAATGATGAGAATGTTGAGAGAATAAATGAGACTGAAATGAAAAATGTTGAAGTGCTTGTTGAGACTGAGGAAAGGATTGAAGAGATGAATACAGAAGAAAATGTGACTATCACTGATGTGGCTACTGATATTCCTACTGACATTGCTACTGATGTCTTGACTGACATACAGACAGAAGTAGCAACTGAAGTGATAAATGAAGAAGATTATGCTACTGAGGAGATTGTGCTCACTGAACCAGAAAATGAACAAGCAGAATGCTCCAAGAATGTAGAATGTGATGATGAGATGGATGAACTTGAAAAAGAAATTGATAATTTCCCTCCAGAAAGTTAAGAAGAGTTAAAGAAAAGAATGGACAAAGGAAAAGCAAAAGTTACAGAAGAAGAGCCTGTTAAGGCATATCCTGAAAAGGATGTATTATTTAGAGATGATGTTATTGCTGCTGATGCTGCCTTAAGGGAACAAGAAAGAATTATCCGAGAATCAATGAAAAGGGAGAAAATAGCCAAATCCTTAACTCCTGAAGAAATGGCAGAGCAGGAGATCTTGATCAAACAAGCCAATCTTGCAAAAGAAATGATTGATGATGTGGCTGATCAGGAGATGATTGAAGAATTGATTATGATGAACAGAGCTGAGGAAGTTGACAATTCCCTAGCTATGGTGGTTAGCAAGTTCCAGTCTCAAAGTCAACAATCAGAAACTGCTAAACCAACCAACTTGAATATTGGTCTGATTATTGAAGAAGAAATTGGTGAGTCCATTGCTTCAATGGCTGCCAAGAAATGGACTGAGCAAGTAAAAGAAGATCTGAAGAAGAATCCTACTGACAGCTGGTCAGAAAGGGTGAATGTTCCTGAGCCTCATGAAACACTTAACCAGAAAAGAGAAAGACTTTCTAAACTTCATGAAGAATTTGCTGAAAAAGTCAATAGGTTTGCCAAGACCTACATGAGGAGAAAGAGGACATATGAGCATTCTGAGCATGAAAAAGCTACTAAGAGGGGCAAGTGGGATGATAAGAACAAGTATTCTGTTGAAACACCAGAAGATGAAGCTAGTCCTATAAGGGCTGTCCCACTACAAACCTTGCAACCAGGTGAAAGAGTTCAAGGTGTCCCTGATGTGCCAAACAGAAGTGAACCAGATAATCCACCTTCTGATGAACCATAGATTGATGCAATAAATGATCTATCTGAAGGAGAGGATGAATCTGAGGATTCTGATGATGATGATGATGACCATGAGAATGATCAAGGGAAAGTTGGTGCAGCTACTTATGTTATGTCCCCATAAGTTGAATTGACTGATGAACATAGGGCAAACGTTGACCTGAGTGTTCTGGAAGCTAAAAAGAAAAATCCATTGGTTGTAAAGCTGAGAAAGCATGGGATAAGTTTTGAATCTTTGACTGATCTTGATGATGATCAGTTGCAAAGAAGACTTAATAAAGAGAGAGATGCCTTAAAGAGAAAGATGGAGGAAAAGAATAGAGATGCCCAGAAATACAGAGATTATCTCAGAAGGCATGACTATTCAGAAAAAGATCTATCTCACTTCACCTTTGACAAACTCCAAGATCTTTACAACAATGAACGGGAGAAGGTGATTGAAAAATGTGTAAAAGAGAATGAAAAGATTGAGAAGATTGAGGAGTTGAAGAAAAAGTTTGGAGGCATGTGTGGTTATTTACTGCAGAGAGGTATGAAGCCTGAGATTGTTGAACATTTATCCAGAGAATCAGTGTTGGACCAATACAACAAACTGAAAAGAAAAGAAAAATTGAAAAGGGTCCAAGCTGAGAGCTCTACAAAACAAGCTGAAGCAACTTATGAACCCCAAGCTAAAAGAAGAAGAATTCAAACTCTGAGGGAGAAGGAAAAAGAACAAGACAGATCAGCTGAAACCTCTGCTCCTCCAGATGCGAAACCTGAACCTGAGGATGATCCATTTGTTCCATGGGAAAATGAAGAAATGATAAATATACTGGGGAACATAATGATCAACCAAAGGGGAATGAGTGAAGCAGACTTCAATGTCTTGGAAAAGGAGGATTTGAAATACCTCTTTTATATTAAAAAGGATGAATGGGAAAAAGGCCTAAGGGAAGGAGAGAACCCAAGATAATATGCTGATGGTAGGTTTGTACCTGCTGGATTGGCAAGAACTCCTGGCATGGATAAAATGTTAAAAGAACTTAAAGCAGCAGGACACAATGTTGTTGAACTTGCCAATCTACCAACAGAGATGGTTGAGGCTGTATACAATGTCTTTAACTTGAGGCCTAGCAAACCAATGAAGTCCATTCCCTTCAGGCCTCCTATTTCAAGAAGATTTCCAAGAGGAGGAAGAGATCAAGGAGGAAGGGTGAATCAAGCAGTTCAACACAACAAAGAACAAGACCACAATCTAATGTGGATCTACCAAGAGAACTGTACTTTGATTCTGTTATTGGTGCATTAAAGGTGATTATGGAAAGTAGACAATTGAGATAAATTGTTGTGACAAGTGACTTCCATGAATTCAATGAACAATTGAGAAGGATGGCCACTCTCAGATTGAATGATTACAGAAATAGAAGCAGATTGGCAGGTAGACAGATGAATGATCTGTCAAAATTTTTGTGGGAAGAAGCTAACAAAGGGTTCAAGTTCCTAAAAGAAAAGAGAAATTGGAGAACAACCCAAACTCACAAGTCAAGATGGACTGCAAAGCTAAAAAGAATGGACATAGCTAAGAGAGACTTTCAGATGACTTTCAGAGATGAGAATCCATTGTCTAACAGGAATACTTGTATAAGTATGGGAAGAAGAATGAGACGCCCCAACTACACAGTACAGAAGAATGGCATTATAACTGAAATTGAATACAAGGAAGATGATGATCATTTTGTACTGAGAAACTCTGATGGAAAAATACTGAGGATCATTAAGAAAGATGAAGACTTGACATGCCTGCACAATGAAGACTTGATGGATATAAGGGATTTGGCTATACCAGAAAGTCACATTCACTACCAAGCCCTTAATATCTTCAAAATGAAAGCTGCTTCAGAGATAATCTATCGAAGACAAGCCATTCATAATGCAAGAAAGAGACAAGATCAATAGAATAGGCTTTGTTTTGTAATGTCTTTGGACAACTTTCTGATTATGTAATTTGCTTATGTTATTTGAATATGTAATTTTGATTTTTGATTTGATGTGTATTTTTGCTAAGTGTAAGTAACCATAGAAATGTTTTGGGTCAGCTGAGGTGTTCCAATCTAGGGGGAGATTGTTGAGTCAAACAATTGACCTAAGGGGGAGATTTTTGAGTCAAAGATTTGACCAGAATGAAGTATATGGAAGATTGGAATCTTCTCAACCTCCTTAGAATTCGCTAAGTATGGATCCGGGCACACCTTAGACATCCGAGCAAGGTTTTACTTAGCCGGGTATGATATTTTGTCTATCGGGCAAGGTTTACTTCAAGAAGTCTTTTTTAGTGGATATCCGAGCAGGGTTTGCAAATTAGTGCATTGCCGGGCAAGGTACACTAGTTTATGTAAATCCAGGCAAGGTTCACTTTATCAAGCAAGTTTGTTCTTCAGAGCCAAGTATATTACTCTTCCGAGTGAGGTTTGGTTAACCAAGTCCAAGAAGCCAAGTGATTGGAAGACCGGGCAAGGTATTCATTAATAAATTTGGTCCAAGTAGGCTTGATGAAAATGGAATATCTCTAAGTAACATCGGGCAAGGTTCAACTCAAGCAAGGTATTATTCTCCCGAGTACACTTTGCTAATAAGTTATTTTAGCAAAAAGTTGAAATGGATCATTAAAGAACAAGGTTGCTCGTAAGGGTCTGTCGGGCAAAGTCTGGCAAAGTCAAGAAGACTGAAGTCTACCCGGACTCTTCAAGCAAAGTCTACCCGGAAACTGATCCCATGCATACTTCTATGTTACCAAGTCCTGAAGGATGGCAGAGTACACTGCGTACTCAGAAAATGAAGATTTATGAAAAGCCTACCCAGAAGACTTGTTTTACACTTAGTTTATTTTGAATATGTAATTTGAATATGTACGTTGTATTTAGGTTTTCTAGAAGGACTGACAGTTGTCCTAAGTTGGCAGGCCTATAAATAGAATGTTTAGGGCAAGCCGCCAGAAAGAGACAGAGAAAGAAACATACACACGAGACACGATATTCACGGATAAGGATAGACAGACATATTTATTGAGAGAGAATATCATGTAACGGCTGTCCTAGGATTCCTAAAACCCTAAATCGATTATCTACTTTGTATGATGAAAATTATATAGATGGAAATCTTTTGAGTGAATCCTGTGTGTGCTTTCTACCTTTGATTATTCATTGCAACTACCCTGTTTGTTATTGATTCCGCCTTTAACAAACATTAATCTTTCTAAATATAGCAACCTGTCATTAACTCTCTTGTCGGCACATTAATCTGTGTGAGTTATGACATGATTAAGTAAGATCCAGCTGAAATCGAGGGGCCTGACAAAGTGGTGATAGACGAGTTGTCATCACCCGGGTTTTTTTCCTTTGATCTAAACAAGATCAAGGGGTGTTTCCTCGCAACAAATCGCTGTGTTCGTCTCAATTTCGTTCTTATATTCATTCTTATCAATTTAGCACTAAACCTCACATAACAGATTTGGATACATTATCCTTAGCTGATTTTTATCCAAAACAATTTGGCGCCCACCGCGGGGCCATTGGTGCTATAATCCATATTATTTCTATCATTTTCAACCTTTTCATACCCATATCACTATCAATGGCCTCTCAATCAACTTCTGCTTCATCAACCATGCCGTCTACGGTTCCTCTCTCATCAAGGACTTTGTCGCCGATGCCTCAACCAATCACGGGAGCACCACGGCCTGCCGTTGCTGGAAGAAAAACACAGCTGCCAGTCATCCAGAGCTCAAAAACCACTGCTGCCACCCCGGTGGTTAGTACTAACAATGATGTTTCTAATATGTTTTTGCAGGTAAAAGCATATATGGAGCAACAGACCAAGACCAACCAGAGGATCCTTCGTGAGATAGAAGATATCAAGAAGACTAAGAGGCCAGCAGAGGATCACACTCCCTTGATACCCAGGATGCTAGATTTCACCACTCCAGGATCCTTGGATCAATTTACTCAAGGATCATCTATCCTTCAACAGGGGTACATGGGTCAACAGACACAAGGATCCTCAGTGTTTCAGCCAGGATCATCTATCCTTCAAGAAGGGTCCATGGGCAGCAAACTCAAGGATCCTCATACTTCCGGCAAGGATCATCTATCCTTCAATCGGGATCCATGGGTCAACTAGCTCAAGGATCCTCAACTTTCCCCTAAGGATCATCCATCCTTCAACCATGATCCTCAGGACTGTATCTTCAACCAGGAGCCTTCAACTCTCAACCATTAGGATCCTTCAACCCCAATCAAGGATTCTCAGGGGTTCATCATCAAAGGTCATCCAAGGTCCATGAAGGAGATATAATCCCCATGCACACCATCACTTCCGGTGGACCAACTCCTATAGCAGACGCTTCGTACCTCAGCTACTCATCCGGGATGCCAACCTCCAACCAGCAAAGTGGTAACTTTAATGATCCTATATCCTTAGATGCTAACCGTGGTTCCATGCAGGATGCAAGTATCAACCAAGCTATGGCTAAGGAACTACAAAAGCTGAAGGATATGATATCCAGTGTACCAGGGGTGGTCCGTCCAATTCCCGAGATACTAGAAGGGAGCCACAAGTTATCCAGATTTGCTCCACCTATCTGTTATGCTGAAATCCCAAAGCGATTCCAAACGCCCAACATGAAGACTTATGATGGGACTACTGATCCTGAGGAGCATGTAGCTCAGTACAGAGAAAGGATGGAGATCAATCCTATTCCTGAGGGACTTAAAGAAGCTTGTTTATGCAAAGGTTTCGGATCCACACTGATAGGATCCGCGCTAAAATGGCTGCTAAGTCTTCCTCCATTTTCAGTTACTTCCATCTCACACTTATTTAACTTGTTCAACAGTCAATTTTCCTATAGTAGGAAATTTGAGAAGTTAACTAGTGCTTTATACCGAGTTATCCAACCTAGTGATGAATCCCTTAGGGATTTTGTCATGAGGTTTGGCAGGGAAGCTCTGGAAATCCCTAATCTTGATATGGCTACTACTGTTGAAGCATTCAAGATGGGACTTCGGAGGGGCTCCCCCTTTTATGATGATCTTGTGATAACTCCTTGCATGTTTTTAGATGAAGTCAGAAACAAAGCACTCAGATTTATCCGGTTGGAAGATGACAAGAGGATCCGGGATTATCTGGGGAGTCAAACAAAAAAAGAATCCTCCGACAAGAAGCAAGAATTTTCGTTCAAGAACAACAACTCGAAACCCTACTCCAAATTCAACAATCAGAACGTCCGAGCGGTTGAAGAAGGAGATGATGATGAGTACTACCCAAGCATCTCAGAATACTGCTTCTCAGTAGATACTCATTGTTTAATTTATGCCATGAAGGATCTAGGTGAGAAAGCAAGGTGGCCCCGAAAGAATGAAAAGTCAACCACCTTCAGAGGCAATTCCAAATGGTGCACTTTCCATGAGGATTTTGGCCACATGACGGATGATTGCATCGGTTTAAGGAGGGAGATTGGATACCTCCTGAGCAAAGGCCACTTTAAGGAGCTTCTAGGAAGAAAAAAGTCAAGGATCCATGATCCTGAAGAGCTTCCTCAAAAAGCAACTTTGCCCCCACCAGACGCTCAAGTAATCAACTTCATCTCTGGAGGATCAGACATATGCGGCACTTCCTTCTCCGCAACTAAGAGACTTGCCAAGGGAACCAAGTTGGATAATGGGGAACGACCGGTTATATCCACCACTTTGACGACCGATGAAAGGATCTTCTTCGATGAAGAAGATATACAAGTATCTAGGATCCTCATCACGATTGTTTGATTGTCAAATTGTTTATTGCTAACCATTATGTACAGGATCCTGGTAGATGGTGGGAGCTCGGTCAATATCATTCAACATGATGTTCTTCAAAAGATGAACATCCCAGACTCTGAGATCATCCTGAGGACATCAGTGCTAGTTGGTTTCAGTGGAGAAACCAAGAAGACATTGGGGAAATTAACCTCCCAATATATATCGAAGGGTTAAATTCTTACCAAAGATTTTGTGTTATTGATAACCTTTCTTGTTGCAATGTTATTTTAGGCAGGCCTTGGTTACATAGAATGAAGGCGGTGGCTTCTACTTATCACCAGTGCATTAAACTCCTAACTCATTGGGGTGTAGTGAGGATAGACGGTGACCAGGTGGAGGCCAAGAATTATTACTCTTCATCAATGAAGCCGACAGCCAAGCAAACTATAGCATAGCAACCACAGCAACATCCTAGGGACGTGCTGGAAGCTCGAGAGAAGGACTTAAAGGAAGTATCCTTGGAACCTGAGGATCCAGATGTAAAAGTATTCCTAGGATCCAGTATCCCCAGTCAGATTGAGGAGGATATGATATCCTTCCTAAAACGAAGAAAATACACGTTTGCCTTCAAACATTCCGGCATGATAGGTATTTCTAAAGAGGTAATTACTCATAAGTTCGGCCTTGATTTATCTATTAAACCCGTCCATCAGAAGCGAAGGAAATTCGCTCCTGAGAGGAACACGATCATACAAGAAGAAGTTGAAAAACTTCTTAAGTCCAGTATGTTTAGGGAGGTTAAGTATCCTAGATGGTTAGCTAATGTGGTTGTTGTTTCTAAAAAGAAAACATGATGTTCAAGAATCGGTTAGGCAAAACCATGGAAGTCTATATAGACGACATGGTGGTGAGGTCAAAGAAGTCTGAGGATCACCTCAGGGATCTTGAAGAAGCATTCAATAACCTTGACCAGTATAACATGAAACTGAATCCGTCAAAATGCCACTTTGGTGAAAAGGCTGGAAAATTTCTGGGATACATGGTAACTAAAAGAGGAATCGAAGGAAGCCCAGAGCAGATTGAAGCCATCATCAACCTGAACTCGCCTGCAAATGCCAAGGATGTCCAAAGGCTCATGGGAAGAATAGCCGCTCTCAACAGGTTTCTCATCTTCCGAGAAGTGAAAATATTTCTACGACATTCTTAGAAAAAATAAAAAGTTTGAATGGACCGAGAAACATGAGGCTGCACTCAAAGACTTGAAGGATTACTTATCCTCATCTCCAGCCCTGATGAAGCCTGTGGATGGAGAATCCTTATACCTGTACCTAGTTGTTTCAGGAATGTTGTAAGTGTTGTTCTTATGAAGGATAAAGAAGGTGAACAACATCCCATTTATTATGTAAGTAAAAGTCTTTTAGATGCAGAAGCCATGTATTCTCATTTAGAAAAATTAATTCTTGCAATTATTATAGCTTCCACCAAATTGAGACATAACTTTGAAACACATACTAATATTTTGAGAACTAATTATCCTGTTAAGAATGTGCTTAGAAAACCAGAGTTGTCAGGAAGGATGGCCAAATGGGCTGTGAAGCTGAGTGCATATGATATTCAGTATGAGCCTAGAATAGCCATCAAATCGCAGGCACTAGCAGACTTTGTGGCTGATTTTAGCAGCGACATGCAAAAGGAAGCTGATTTTGAAGTACCACAACTAGAAGAAACCAAGGAACCTTGGATCCTCGTCACAGATGGAGCATCCAATGTAAGAGGAACAAGATTGGGCATACTACAAAAATCGCCATAGGGGAACATAATACCCAAGTCCATTGCATGTGCATTTCAAGCCACCAACAATGAGGCAGAGTATGAAACACTCATCGCAGGTTTACTTTTAGCCAAACAAATGAGGATCAGGTATCTTCAAGTTTATATGGATTCTTTACTTATAACTAACCACTTTAACGGCTCTTATACCGTAAAAGGTGAGAATATGATCAAATATTTAGAAATTGTGAAGGAATTAGCAAAATCCTTCGAATTGTTTAGTATAGTACAGGTACCAAGGGAAGAAAATGCCGGGGCAGATGCTTTAGAAAATTTAGCCTCATCCTTGAAAGTTCCAGAAGATACGAAGATCCCAATCATCCATATACTCTCGTCAGCGATAGGAGAGAAGGAAGTCGGGGAGATAAAAAAATGACAAATAGATTGTATGTTGTGATCCATTATTCTCAGCTAGGCAAGGATCCTGGATCCTTCCAATTAAGAAGTACATTCAAACAGGAGAAGTTCCAGCTACGGAGAATCCAAAATATTTCAAACTTATGGTATCACAGTATATTTTATTAGATGATATGCTATACTATAAATCTCTTGCAGGTCCATACTTGAGGTGCATCGAGGATCCTGAAATCCAAGAGGTGCTTAAAGACTTTCACGAAGGTGATTGTGGTAATCACAGTGGAGGTAGAGCTTTGTTTTCTAGAATTCTGAGAACAGGATATTTCTGGCCAACAATGACGAGAGACGCCATGGAGTATTCAAAGAGGTATGATGCTTGTCAAAGGCATGCAAACATCCTTCATCAACCAGCAGAACCTATGTATCCTATATCCTCATCATGGCCTTTCATGAAGTGGGGCATGGATATCTTGGGTAAACTACCCAAGGCACCAGGAGGAAAATTATTCATGCTTGCAATGACTGATTACTTTTCAAAATGGATAGAAGCAGAAGCTTTTGTTCAAGTACACGAAAAAGAGGTGATATCTTTCATTAAAAGAAATATTACTGCTAGATTTGGTATCCCTTCAGAAATTATTTGTGACAATGGTTCCCAGTTTATCGGGAAAAGAACCACAAACTTTTGTGACGGCGGGGGCGTCAAGATGATTACCTCTACTCCAGTGTATCCTCAAGCTAATGACCAAGTAGAGTCAAGCAACAAGATCATCATCAAAAACTTGAAAAAGAAGCTAGGATCCAAAAAAGGAAAATAGACTGAAGAGCTACCTTATGTTCTTTGGGCTAACAGAACAACACCCAAAAAAGCGACGGGCCAAACACCCTTCTCATTAGTGTTTGGGTCAGAAGCAGTTAGACCTACAGAAATGGTGGTGCCAACAGCCAGAACAAGCATCCGTGATTCTAATGTCAATGAAGAAATCCTTCTTGAAGACTTGAATATTGCTGAAGAACTCAGAGACCTAGCCAACATCAGGATTAGAAGAATTCAAGAAGGAGATTTAGTCCTGAGAAAAGCCTTCCAAAATACAACCAATCCGGCTGATGAAAAGCTAGCACCCAAGTGGGAAGGCCCTTATCTGATTGAGTCGGAAGCAGGAAAAAGGGCATATAATTTTCTCACTATGGAAGGCAACAGGCTACCAAGATCATGGAATACTATCCACCTCAAGAAATACTTTTTCTGATCAGGATCAAGTATCCTTTGAGGATCAAGTATCCTTAAAGGATCAAGGATCCTAAAATTGGTAATATCTATCTGATCATTTATTCATTTTTATCTTTGCTTATTTAAGGATAACGTATTCTTAATGCTCTTGTTTTCCAAGTTTTAAGTAACAATGCAGGATGATTGGTAAGATATTCAATGATCAAGAGGTTGGCCACCTCTCCTTTATATTTAAGGTACTTTACTATTTTCCTTAGCCTAGCCCACGATTGGATATGATCCCCGATGGCCATATCCCCTAAGGTTTAAAGGTTTTCACATTTCTTATAAAATAGAGTTTCTACACTCTCGCATGGAGCGCACGCTATCCAACGTATAGTCCGGGGCAACGGAACCAGTGCACGTTTAGTGGCTGACAATTTCGTTGTCTTTGGCTATATGGAGGATCCTACGATTTATGGTAGACGTACCATACCACCGGTTTATAACGTTTTCGCGTCATCTCAAGACAAAGGTTTCTAACATTTTCATGTTAGCTAAGGTTTTGGCGTTTTTACGTCACTCCCGTTTGGGCTAAATCCCGGTTTGGGCGAGTCCCCAATTAACATCCGTATATTGGGCCAGTCCCTAGTTTGGGCTTGTCCCCAGTTTTGGCTTGTCCCCAGTTTGGGCTTGGCCACAGTTTAACACCAGTTTTGGGCTTGTCCCCAGTTCACGGGCTTGTCCCTAGTTCACGGGCTTGTCCCCAGATTGCACGGGCTTGTCCCCAGTTTATTATTTGGGCTTGTCCCTAGCTTAACGGGTTTAACCCCAATTAATCTTATAAGCTCTTTGCAACAGATGTTCTAAGTTCAATAACAAGAATCGAGACTTATGGATTCAAAATCCTTAGCTTATTTCTACAAGGATACCGAAGGTTTTGTACTTATGGTAACTTAGGTCTACTTAGACCTTATGGTATGATTTCTATTTGTCCATTTACATTTGTTTAACTAAGATCCTTATAAATCTTTTTGTTTAAAGATTTAAAATCTTTAAATTATATCTATAAGGATATTCTATCCTAAAATTTTTATAATTACTTTTCTTAAGGATATTCTATCCTAAAATTTTTTACTCAAGATTATTTCTTAAAGCTCTCAATAAAGCTAAGACTATATCAAACAAATTTTTAAAATAATAAATAACAAGCAAATAGTCAAAAGTTTTAGATTATTATTAATATTTGTCACTTGGACTTATCCAAAATCCTTGACCCGGATTTCACCATACGAAAGATGGACCATCCACCCGGGTTAAACAGGTGTTATTAGTTGTTCATGATTTGCAGGGAGACTAAGAGGAGTTGGATATATAGTCGGAACGGAAGTTCCCAAGGAAACTCTATAGATATATGATATTTATATATAGCTTGTCAAATCTCATATGTTTTTGTAGGAATTTTGAATTCAAAGGCAAAATGACAGACGTGATCTTATCACAACCGCCATTTTAGGGACGATTGTTAGGGCACAAAAATTTGACACTGTGGATACGTTATCCTGGCATATGTCTGGATCAGTTATCCTTAGCATGTATTCCAAATCATATCAAGATCAAGATTCCTCATGAAGAAGATATGGCACATGGTCAAATGGCTGTAACACGTTTAGTGGGGATAGTGGCGGATTTATAGGAATTCTTGTTGAGTCACAAATAACTGAGTACTGAGGATATGTTATTCTTGAAGACGTGTCTGGATCAATTATCCTTCTGAAGAGTTCCAGAGCTATGTCAGGATCAAGGATCCTCAGTAATTGGTATCGTTAACGATTGTTTCTCATGTGAAGTCTTATATTTGATAGATATAACGGCTCCAGGACCTGGTCTACCATATATTTCGCTACAAGGCACCTGCAGCACGTGGTCAAAACTGAAGACTAAGCTAGTAGGGAAAGTGGCATAAAAGTAGGAGTTAGTTAGCTTTTATTTTTATATACAATTGAGATTATGATCAGTTAGAAAACACCTTGTATTCACTCACACCTGTTCATTCTCTCTATCACAGCTCATTCACCTAGCTATCATTGTAATACTGATCAATATCTCCACCAATTATAACCACACATTTTGATTAATAAAGTGGTGATAGACGAGTTGTCATCACCCGGGGTTTTTTTCCTTTGATCTAAAAAAGATCAAGGGGTTTTTCCTCGCAACAAATCGCTGTGTTCATCTCAATTTCGTTCTTATATTCATTGTTATCTATTTAGCACTAAACCTCACATAACAGATTTGGATACATTATCCTTAGCTGATTTTTATCCAAAACACTTTCCATGGCATTTTGTTTCCACAACTTATTAGCATACCAAAACCAAAAGAAATGTGTTAGTTGGCCTCCCATGAGCATTACATGGCAATTTGAATGATCCAACTTAATTAAAGAATTTAACGAATCAATTAAGTTTGTCGGCCCATGAGCGTTACATGATGATTAATCGACCAAACTAAATAATGAATGAACGAACTCAAGCAAAAGTAGTTGAAACATCCCGTTTATCACCACGAATGATAATGTTTCAACAAAATATCGCAAATATAATGAATGGTGCAAATGTACAGTTGGCATGTCGATGGCGTCTCATGGGTTTTACACCCGACTAGAAATTTTAAAAACAATACAACACAATAAAGGGTGTAACCGTTTAGCAGATTACATTAAACGCTTAAAGTGTCGGCCACATTATAATTTCCACTATTGCGGGGAATCTTGTCACACTCCTTAGTTTTAAGTGAAAATGAACAAAAACAAAGCTAGAAAATTCGCAAGAAAATATCCGACAATAAAAGGAAATCTAATAAAATTTAATATAAATATTCTAAGATTGAGGCATAGCCTCGAATTTATAAAAATATTTTGAGAATGAGACATAGTCTCGGAGTAATAAAATATTTTGAGAGTGAAGCACAGCTTCGGATTTGTGTGTGTGTGTATGAAAAATAACATAAAAAATTAATTTAAGAATTAAATAAAAACTTAATCTAGCAAGTAATTACGTAAGTTGTAAACAATCAAATAGAAAACATCAGGTAAACAAATAAGCACGTATGGGGTTCCTAAGCATGTTACTAAGGCACCACTAACGACATATCTTAAACCTTCAGCTCTGATACCAATCTGTCATACCCCAACCTACAGAGGAAATGTTGGGGTACTATCATGCAAATTGATAAATGACAATATCTATTTAATTTATTTAAATAAAACAATTATGTTTAAGTACATCGAGTACAACAAAATTACAATAATTATTAATTAAGTTTGTATCCTAAAAAGCATCTCTACATGATCTTCATCTTGCTAAACAACCAAGCCTGATAACCTGCAAATGCATATAAAATATATTTTTGTCAACAACACATGTTGAGTGAGTAAAACACCAGTTTTAAGACACCACAGTAATAATATATATAATATATAAAGAAAGATGCAAAATGTTCCTGTGAGATTTACAGTTAAACCATAGCACATACACAAACAATCAACCATAAAGAAAGGGCTAAACCGTGGCCATGAGAATGGGCATTGGCTACCACAAATGAGGTGTCGGTGAAACCATTATCAATGCGTCGGACGCCGGCCACTACCACGGTCGTATGATCATACTAGACTGAGAATATGTTGGACCTCTCTGAATGTGAAATCATATAAAGCAAGTAAGCAAATAGCAAGTTAGGAATAAATTGATATACACAAAAGGTTTAAATAGTTGCGGTTTGAATAATAGATAATACGTAAATGTTGAGCCACAAATAATTAAGTATTGAGGATATGTTATTCTTTGTGACCAGTCTGGATCAGTTATCCTTCTGAAGAGCTCCAGGATTATGTCAGGATCAAGGATCCTTGGTACTTGGTGTTATTAACGGTTGTTTCTTGTATGTAGGTTGATATTCATCAAATGCAACGGCTCTAAGACTTAGTCCACCACCTATTTTGCTACTGGACTTCTAAGCACGTGGTCAAATGGCACGAAGGAAGTTAGTGGAGAGATGGCGGATTAATAGAACCTAGTAGTTGGTTGTTATTTTCGTTTGTTATATACTGAGATTATGATCAAAGTTAGGCAACACTTACACATTCATTCACATACAGCTGATACTCACAAACACTTTGACGAGAATTCTCTCTAGCAGCTTGTTCACACACTTAGATATTCTTGTAATAATTGATCATAAACTCCACCCATTGTAACCCGATTTTGATATTAATAAGTTAGTGATAGACGAGTTGTCATCACCCGGGGTTTTTTCCCTTGATCTCAAACAATATCAAGGTTTTTTCCTCGCAACAAATCACAGTGTTCATCTCCATTTTGTTCATATATCCACTATTGTCATCTTAGAACTAAACCTCACAAAACTAATTTGGTTACAATATCCTTAGCCTATTTTTGACCAAAACAATTTGGCGCCCACCGTGGGGCAATTGGTGCTATAATTCATAATATTTCACGTCAATTCTCAACCTTATTACCTATACTACTTTCAATGGCTTCTCAATAAACCTTTGTTTCATCAACCATGCCATATTCGGTTCCTATCTAATCAAGAACTTTGCCACAAATGCCTCCTCCAGTCACGGGAGCACCAAGAACCACCGCGGCTGGAAACAAGACACAACTACCAGTCTTCCGGAGCTCGAAAACCACTGCTGCCACTTCGATGGTTAACTCTAACAATGATGTTTATGCTATGTTTTCACATGTTAAAGCTTACATGGAGCAGCAGAACAAGACTAACCAAAGGATCTTTCGAGAAATAGAAGACCTGAAGAGGACTAAGAGGCCAGCAGAGAATCAAACTCCCCTGATGCCTAGGATGCTGGATTTCACCACTCCAGGGTCCTTGGCTCAACCTACTCAAGGATCATCCATCCTTAATCCGGGTTCCATGGGTCAACAGGCTCAAGGATCCTCGTTCTTTCAACAAGGATCACCTATCCTTCACCAGGGATCCATGGGTCAGCAAGCTCAAGGATCCTCAATTTTTCAGCAAGGATCACCGATCCTTCAACCAGGATCCTTCGGATTATATAATCAAGGATCCTTCAACTCCCAACCACTAGGATCCTTTCTCCAAAATCAAGGATCCTTCGGAACTCAACATCAGAGGACTTCAAAGGTCCACGAATAAGATATTATCCCCATGCAGACTGTTGCTTCTGGTGGACCAACTCTTGTAGCAGACGCTTCTTACCTCAGCTACTCTTCCGGAATGCAAACCTTCACACAACAAGGAGGTAACATGCATGATCTTATATCCTTAAATGCTAACCGTGGTT
This sequence comes from Bidens hawaiensis, assembly GCF_021521415.1. Lineage (NCBI taxonomy): Eukaryota > Viridiplantae > Streptophyta > Magnoliopsida > Asterales > Asteraceae > Bidens > Bidens hawaiensis. Next base: position 66,894 of record NW_027493479.1, on the reverse strand, counting down.
CCATGCAGGATGTAGGTGTCAACCAAGCTATGGCTAAGGAACTGTAGAAACTCAAGTATATGATATCCAGCGTACCAGGGGTAACTCATCCAATCCCTGAGATACCGGAAGGAAGCCACAAATTGTCAAGATTTTCTCCACCAATCATGTGATGCAGAGATCCCGAAACGCTTTTAAACCCCCAACATGAAAGTGTATGATGGAACCACTGATCCTGAAGAGCATGTTGCCCAATACAAGGAAAGGATGGAGATCAATCCGATTCCTGAGAGGCTCAAGGAGGCTTGTCTATGCAAGGGTTTCGGATCCAAACTGACATGATCTGCATTAAAATGGCTGCTAAGTCTTTCTCCCATTTCTGTTACTTCTTTCTCACATTTAGTTAACTTGTTCAACTACCAATTTTCTTGTAGTAGGAAATTTGAGAAGTTAACTAGTGACTTATATAGAGTTGTCAAACCCAATGATGAATCCCTTAGGGATTTTGTAACGAAGTTTGGTAGGGAGGCCCTAGAAATCCCTAATCTTGACATGGCCACAGCTGTGGAAGCCTTCATGATGGGACTAAATAGGGGCTCCCCCTTTTTTGATGATCTTGTGATGACTCCTTATAGGTATTTAAATGAAGTAAGGAACTTGGCACTAAGGTTCATACGACTGGAGGATGACAAAAGGATCCAAGAACGATTAGGGGCTCAAACGAAGCAAGAATCCCCTGAAAAGAGACAAGGATCCTCGTTCAGAAACAAAAACTCAAAGTCGTACTCTAAATTCAACAACCAAAACGTCCGAGCAGTTGAAGAAGGAGATGATGACAAATTTTACGCAAGCATCTCAGAGTATTGCTTCTCTATGGATACTCATGGCTTGATTTGTGCCGTGAAGAACCTAGGAGAGAAGGCAATGTGGCCTCGAAAGAACAAGAAGTCAACGACCTTCAGAAACAAATAAAAGTGGTGCGCGTTCCATGAGGATTTTGGCCATATGACGGACGATTGCATCGGGTTTGAGGAGGGAAATTGGATACCTACTAAGCAAGGGCTATTTTAAGGAACTGTTAGGAAGAAAAAAGTCAAGGATCCAGGATCCTGAAGAAGTTCCTTAAAAAGCAACTCCACCCCCATCAGATGCTCAAGTGATCAACTTCATCTTCGGAGGCTCAGATATATGCGGCACTTCTTTCTATTTGGCAAAAAGGCATGCCAAAGAAACCAAGCTGGAGAATGGAGAACGACCAGTCATATCCAGCACTTTGACGAGTGACAAAAGGATCTTCTTCGATGAAGAAGATAAATCAAACATCCAGGATCCACATCATGACGGTTTGATTGTCACTTTGTTTATTGCTAACAATTATGTACGCAGGATCCTAGTCGATGGTGGAAGCTAAGTCAATATCATCCAACATGATGTACTTCAAAAGATGAATGTCCCGGACTCGAAGCTCGTTTCAGTGGCAAAACCAAGAAAACATTGGGGAACATTAAATTCCCAATATACATCGAAGGGTTAAATTCTTACCAGAAATTTTGTGTTATTGATAACCTATTTTGTTGCAATATTATTTTGGGCTTGGCTACATGGGATGAAGGCAGTAGCCTCTACTTACCATCACTGCATCAAACTATCGACTCCTTGGGGAGTAGTAAGGATAGATGGTGATCAGGTGGAAGCCAAGACTATTATTCTTCATCTATGAAGCCGACAGCCAAACAGACGATAGCATAGCAACCACAGCAGCATCCTAGGGACGTGCTGGAAGCTCGGGAGCGAGACATAAAGGAAGTATCCTTAGATACCGAGGATCCAGATGTGAAAGTGTTCCTAGGATCCAGTAACCCTAGTGGGATCGAGGGGGATATAGTATCCTTCCTAAAATGGAGAAAGTCCACGTTTTCCTTCAGATATTCAGATATGACAGGTATTTCTAAGGAGGTAATTACTCACAAGTTAGGCCTTGATTTATCTATCAAACCCGTCCATCAGAAGCGAAGGAAATCTGCTCCTGAGAGGAACGCGATCGTACAGGAAGAAGTTGAAAAACTTTTTAAGGCCAGTATGATCAGAGAGGTTAAGTATCCTCGGTGGTTAGCAAATGTGGTTGTTGTTTCAAAAAAGAATTGAAAGTGGACGGTGTGTATCGATTTTACTGATTAAAACAAGGCATGCCCCAAGGATCCTTTCCCATTACCAGATATAGACTCAATGGTGGATGTGGCGGCAGGACATGAGATGCTTACCTTTATGGATGTTTCTCAGGTTTTCAACAAATTCAAATGGAACCATCTGATCAAGAGCATACAGCGTTCATGACTCCTAAGGGCATATACTGTTATATTGCTATGTCGTTCGGACTAAGAAATGCAGGGATAACATATCAAAGATTGGTCAACATGATGTTCAAGGATCAATTAGGCAAGACTATGGAAGTATACATAGATGATATGGTAGTGAAGTCGAAGAAAGCTGAGGATCACCTCAGAGATCTTGAAAAAGCTTTCAATATCCTGGATCAGTACAATATGAAACTGAACCCGTCAAAATGCCATTTTGGTGTTAAGGCTGGGAAATTTCTAGGATACATGGTGACCAAGAGAGGAATAGAAGCGAGCCCCTAACAGATAGAAGTCATTATCAACTTGAAGTCTCCTGTGAACGCTAAGGATGTCCAAAGATTGACGGGGAGAATAGTTGCTCTCAACAGATTCATCTCCAGATCCTCGGAGAAGTGCAAAGACTTCTATGACATCCGTAGGAAGAATAAGAAGTTCGAGTGGACGGAAAAGCATGAAGTTGCACTTAAATCCTTAAAGGATTACTTATCCTCAGCACCAGCTTTGATAAAGCCTGTGGATGGAGAACCCTTATATCCGTACCTAGTGGTTTCAGGAAATGCAGTAAGTGTCGTCCTCATGAAGGATCATGAAGGTGAACAGCATCCCATTTATTATGTAAGAAAAAGTCGTTTAGGTGCGGAAGCCTGGTATTCTCATTTAGGAAAATTAATTATTGCACTTATTATTGCTTCTACTAAATTAAGACATTACTTTTAGACGCATACTATTATTTTGATAACTAATTATCCTGTTAAGAATGTGCTTAGAAAACTAGAATTGTCAGGAAGGATGGCCAAGTGGGTTGTGAAGCTGAGTGCATATGATATTCAGTATGAACCCAGAACAACCATTAAGTCACAAGCACTATCAGACTTTGTGTCTGATTTCAGCAGTGACATGCAAAAGGAAGCTGATTTAGAAGTCCAGCAACTAGAAGAAACCAAGGATCCTTGGGTCCTCTTTACTGATGGAGCATCCAACGTGAGAGGAACATGATTAGGTATCCTACTGAAATCTCAACAGGGGGTGCATGTGCATTTCAAGCCACCAACAATGAGGTAGACTATGAAGCACTTATTGCCGGTTTACTTTTATTAGCCAAACAGATGAGGATCAGGTATCTTCATGTTTATATAGATTCTTTACTTATAACTAACCACTTAACAGCTCTTATACCGTGAAATGTGAGAATATGATCAAGTATTTAGAAATTGTGAAGGAATTAGCAAAATCCTTCGAATTTTTTAGTGTCATACAAGTACCAAGAGAAGAAAATGATGGGGCAGATGCCTTAGCAAATTTAGCATCTTCATTGAAGATCCCGGATAATGTAAAGATACCTATCATTCATATATTGTCTCCGGCAATTGGAGAACAGGAAGCTGTGGAGCAAACAGTGGATTGCACAGAGAAACTTAAGGATCCTTCATCCTCCCAAATAGCAGGATCTTGGATCCTTCTAGTTAAGAAGTTCCTTCAAGATGGAGAAATTCCTACAGGGGAAAATCCTAAAGCTTTCAGATTGAAGGTATCACAATTCATTATTTTAAAAGATATTGTATATAGAAAATCTCTTGCATGTCCATATTTAAGATGCATTGAGGATCCTAAAATACAAAAGGTACTCCAAGATTTCCACGAAGGCGATTGCGGCAACCACACAGGGGGGGAGCATTAATCTCAGGATACTTGACGGGTGATCCATTGGACAACCCGTAAGTGATTTAAGACCGTAATAATCATGTATTGAATTGGCTGATCATGTTGAATAAGATAACTACGGTGTTTTTGGTGAATTGTAGGTTCAAAGGAGGTATCGGGGCTATTAGGATGTATAACGAAGAAACCTAAGGAACAGGAGACGCGAGAGAGGTTAAAAGAGGTGAAAATGGAGTCGCATGGCTGAAGTCCACTGTGGCCCACGGTCCAGACCGTGGACCACGGTCCAAAGTAACAAAAAGCAACAGAAGGCACCGTACCGTGGCGGGTACGATGACCGTGGAGTTAACCGTGACTCACGGTTCCACCATGGGCCACGGTCCAGAGTTTCTAAGATCACACTGAGACCCACGGTGTGAAACGTGGGCCACGATTCGGCATTCGTAACTGCCATTTTCCTTATTATTTTTAGTCGTTTTCTCTTGTCATTTCATTATCATTCATTCTAAAAACACCCTAGAGATGAATTTGGAGAAAAAGAACAATATTGTGGTGACTGTGATCATTAGTTTGATGTTTGTGATTCATTCCAACAACCTAATTGATATGGTGATGAATCAAACGATGCTCGGCTAAACTCCTTCGTGTTTTCCCTCAGATTGTATGGTTTATTATGTTTGTTTGGTTGAATGTTTAGAAAATTTTTGAGATGTTAGTTTGATCTTATTGATTCAATTATTATGGTATTGATGAATTGATTGTTAATTTGTTAGTTTACCGAGTTCCTTTTCTATGCCATCAATTCTTGGTTTTATGTGTAATCGAGATTAATCGGGAGGGATTCGGGATTAGATAATCTAATTGATATTTGAGTGATTACCTTGCTTTATATAATCCAAGTACTTGATCTTCAATTATCTCAATCATTTTCATAAACACAAACTTTATCTAATGTTCTTCTCAGTTTAAAGATTAACGGTAACATTCATGGAAACCTGAAACAGAGGGAAGGCATATTTTCATATATTGTTTAAAACTCGTTTATTGATTTAGTTCTTTTTGTTAATTAAAACCAAACAACCAAATCTTTGAATTTACTTTTGCACTTAGTTTTGAGTAATTACTGTGCTACTTAATAATACATTTTCCACAAACTCCCTATGTTCGATACCCACTTACTGCTATCTAACTAGTTTTATTCGGTTTATTTTTGAGTGAGTCTTCGACCTCACGTCAAATTTTGGCACTGTTGCCGGGGAGTAGTGCTTAATGTGTGTTAGCTTTAGTAGTTTTTGTTTGTTATTTTCGGGTTTACGCTGGTTGTGTTAGTGTGCAGGTACCTACAGGTGTATGCATACTAGAAGATCTAACAGGTCATCACCACTAGTAATCGATCCTGAGATTGACAGAACGCTTCGAAGAAACCGAGTCTTACTCAGGGAGAACAAGCTTCTTGGTTCTCCAACTTAATCAAACAGCACCATGGATTCACCAGCTCCCACTTCGGGTCAAACAATCCTGACTACAGCTCCACCAAATCCACCTCCACCTATCACTACTAATATACCAATAGGATCAAGTGAATTGCAACCAACTCACACAACGAACCCATAGCTGCTCATTACACCTACTCAACATCATCCACATTGCCATCCATTTCTAACATTTTCCCTACCTTTCGTGCATCTTCATCTCAACCAAACCCACAACCAACCTTTCAACATTCACAATCAAGTTACCAATATCAACCCCCACCTTTCATGCAACATTCAAGATCACAAGGTGACGGATATGGATATGGGTTTGACAGTGAATTTGAGGGGTATGAAGTGGAAGGTTACTACATGGGAGGTGATGGAAGTCAATGGGTAAATCCGGGAAATTTTGCTTATGGTCAAGGGTAACAAACGGAACCGGTGCAAGAACTTAATCGACAACAACCACCACCAGTTGTCCAACAACAAGCTCAACCGCCAATGCTTATTCATCAACAACAAGCTCCACAACATGTACCACCACAAGGGCAACCTCAAAATCAACAATTTAATCAACAAATGCCCCAACCACAGTTTCAACAATTTGCACCTCCAATGCCCGTTTATAGGAAAACGCGTCAACCTAGAGTACCAATGGGGGTACCAAGAAGGCATTCAAGAGAGATGGTTAGGGGGATTGAAGCCCATTTCTGACCGATAATTACTGATAATCAATCTTCGGTCGTTATTCCTCACAATCAACAAGGGAGGACATTTGAAGTGAGAACCAATTCCCTTCAAAGTCTTCCGAAGTATAAGGGTCTAGCAACGGAGGAACCTTATTTTCACTTAGGGGCATATGACTCCATTTGCAACACGATTGGGGGTCAAGGTTTTACATCGGATGAAGTTAAGTTGGTCCTCATTCAATTTTCGTTGGAAGATAAGGCAAAGAGATGGTTTTACACTTTGCCTTCCACATCCGTTTATACTTGGGCTGAAATGCAACGAAGATTCTTGGAAGAATTCTACACGGCCCAAAAGACCAACGATGCGAGAAGAAGTTTGAGACCCTTCCAACAACAATCGAGGGAAATGTTTTATGAAGCATTCGAGAGGTTCAATATGATGATCAAGAATTGTCCTCACCATGGTATTGCGCTATGGGAATTGTTAAATGCGTTTCAAGAATGGTTGAGTATGGAAGATGAATGAGATTTGAGGTCGATCACGAATGGTACATTTGGTACAAATTATGAACAAGATGATTGGGAATATTTGGAACAAATGGCGGTCACTTCAAAGAGAAAAGCCCAAACCGGAAGAAGAGCAAGACCGGAGTTTGGTAGACCACAAGTGCAAGCCGTGGAAGAAGGAAACGTACAAACCACCAATCAGGTAATTGAAGTTTTTACAAATTGTAACGAGTTGGGTCATGCTTCGGAGGTATGTGTGGTAGGTCAAGCACCGGTGGAGGAGGTGAATGCACTTCAAGGGGAGGTGGTAGGAATTACAACATGAACTCGAACACCTACCACCCCGGGTTAAGAAATCACCCAAATTTTTGATATGGAAACCCGGCCACTCAATCTAACCCGAATTTTTAAGGAAATCAAGGAAATTATGTTCCTCGTCAACAATATAATAACCATGGTAATTTTCATGGCGGGAATAATCAAGGGCTTCAAGGTCAAGGAGGTGGTGGTCAAAGTGGATCAACTGGTCAAAGTTCATCAAGTGGGAATGAAGTTATGGACATGTTGAAGTTGATGCAACAAGACATGCAACGAAGAAATCAACTTGATGAAGTGAGAATGCAAAAGGATGAAGTTATTGATAAGGCCATCCAATCGTTGACCACACAAATTGGTCAACTCGCAACTGAAGTGTCAGACTTGAAGAAGAATAAGGGTCAATTGCCAAGCGACACAAAGGTAAATCCTTCTCATAACTCTTCTCGTAATGTTCCTATTAACCACGTTAGTGTTTTAAGAAGTGGTAAAGAATACAAAAAGGATTTATCACCGGGTGTGGTTGATGGGGAAGTTGAGGATATTATGGGTAATGAAAGTGATGATGAAATTGTAACAAATAAACCCACTAAACATGTCACTTTTAAAAAACCGTTACAAAATCCGGGTCAAACTTCAAATTTAAAAGAAAAAAATACGGAAGTGAAACCAAATGCGGTTCCATTTCCCTCGGCTTTACTTGACCCGGGTAAGAAAAACATCATTTCAAGAAGGGGTCCTCAAAAAGAAGAGATGTGGGAAGTTTTTAAACAAGTAAAGGTAAATTTACCTTTACTTGAGGCAATCAAACAAGTGCCCGCATATGCTAAGTTTTTAAAAGACCTATGCACTCAAAAGAGGCAACAAAAAGTGCCTAAACGAGTGGATTTAACAGAGCGGGTAAGTGCGGTCTTAAAAGGAGATCGTCTTCCTAAGCTTCAAGACCCAGGAACACCCTTATTTAATATTCAAGTAGGCGATTTTCAAATTTCTAGGGCATTACTTGATCTTGGGGCCGGAGAAAGCATTCTTCCGGGGGGGTATATGACCAATATGATTTTGGTCCTTTAAAACGAGTTGAGACAATGGTTGTGTTAGCCGATTTGTCTCATAAACTTCCCCGAGGAATTGTGCGGGATGTGATAGTAAAAGTTGAAGAATTTTACTATTTGGTTGATTTTTTGGTCTTAGACTACACATCGGTTGATTCAACCCAACAACAAAATGTTATATTGGGTCGACCGTTTTTAGACACTGCTCATGCTATTATTGACTGTTGATCGGATACGGTTGATATGGCTTTTGGAAATAGGAAAATGAGATTAAATGTGTTCACTAACGGATCTAATTCTTTATGTGGTGATGAGTGTTTCATGGCAGATATTGTTGACATGTGTGACCCGCATGATTATGAGGAAGATGCTTTGGAAGCATATGTTTGTGATTTTTCTGAATAGGTACATCTCTGTGCATTGAGGATGGAAGAGAAAAACTAAGACGTGTTGGCGGTAAAAGAATGACGACCACCATGGATTCATCAAATTGAAAGTCTACCAGCTGAGATTGATTCGGGTACAAAACCGTCCTTGGAATGCCCACCGAAATTGGAATTGAAGGACTTGCCGAGCCACTTAAAGTATGCATTTTTGGGGGATAATGACACACTCCCGGTCATTATTGCATCTAATTTGGATGAGTTTCAAGAGGAAGAATTATTGAAGGCGTTGAAGATGAACTAGGTGGCGATAGGTTGGACAATTTCCGACTTAAAATGCATTAGTCCATCTATAGTCATGCATAAAATCATCTCCAAAGATGATGCGAAACCAACCCGAGATAATCAAAGAAGGTTAAATCCAAATTTGAGAGAAGTTGTGAAGAAAGAGGTAATAAAGTGGCTGGATGCTGGAATTATCTATCTCATCTCAGATAGTGCTTGGGTAAGTCCTACACAAGTGGTACCAAAAAAAGCAGGAATACAGGTATTAAAGAAGAAAGCGGTGAACAAATCGCCACCCGACCGGTCACCGGGTGGCGAGTTTGCATTGATTATTGTAAATTAAACGCCGCTACATCTAAAGATCATTTTCCATTACCATTTATTGACCAAGTTATTGAAAAATTATCGGGTCAAAAGTATTACTGTTTTTTGGATGGGTACTCGGGTTATAACCAAATTTCTATCCACCCGAATGATCAACGCAATACCACCTTTGCTTGTCCGTATGGCACTTTTGCTTTTCGGCGAGTGTCGTTCGGATTGTGTAATGCCCCGGCCACATTCCAACGTTGTATGATGAGTATTTTTTTGGATATGGTTGGGGATTCACGTGAGGTTTTTATGGATGACTTTTCCATTTTTGGTACAACTTATGAAACTTGTCTCAATGAATTACAAAAAGTTTTAAAAAGGTGTGTTGAGACAAATTTAGTTTTAAGTTAGGAGAAAATTCACTTCATAATGAAAGAGGGTATTATGTTGGGTCACGTTATTTCAGAAAGGGGAATGGAAGTGGATAAGGAAAAAGTTCGGGTAATATCATCTTTACCTCCACCTAAAAACATTAAAGGGGTAAGGTCATTTTTGGGACATGCGGGTTTTTATAGACGATTTATTGAAGGCTTTAGTGTGATCACAAAGCCTTTATGTAATTTATTGTTAAAATATGCTCCTTTTGATTTTACTAATGAGTGTTTGCAAACGTTTAATGTTTTGAAGGAACAGTTAGTGAATGCTCCAATTCTACAACCACCGAATTGGTCAAAGCCGTTTGAGATTATATGTAATGTTTTGAAGGAACAGTTGGTGAAAGCACCAACTCTACAACCACCGGATTGGTCAAAGCCGTTTGAGATTATGTGTGATTCTAGCGATACTACTATCGGAGCGGTTTTGGGTCAACGAATTGATAAAAATCCGGTGGTAATTTATTATGCGAGTAAAACATTATCCGAAGCACAACTTAATTATACAACCACCAAAAAAGAATTGCTTGTGGTGGTGTATGCTTTGGACAAGTTTCGCTCGTATATTTGGGGGATTAAGGTGATCATTTATTCAAACCATAGTGCGGTTCGATATTTGATGGAAAACAAGGATGCAAAAGCGCGTTTAATTCGGTGGGTATTAGTTTTGCAAAAGTTTGATTTAGAGGTTCGGGATAAAAGGGGTGTGAAAATGTAGTGGCGGATCACCTATCCCGAATTCCATTGGAGGGTGTTGATGACCCGATGGAGATTAACGAACGGTTTCCCGATGAACAATTGTTATCCGTGTCGGTTGCGCCATGGTACGCTCACTTTGTGAATTATTTAGCAACAGGGTATATTCTAAGTCATTGGGTGAAGAAAAGAAGGCAACGGTTCATGGCCCAAGTGAAAAAATATAATTGGGATGAACCGAACTTGTTCAAGATTGGTTCGGATCAAGTGATAAGGAGGTCTATTCCCGATTCTAAGGTATTGGAGGTTTTGACTTATGCACATGCATCGGCGTGCGGAGGTCATTTTAGCGATCAAAAGACTGGCTACTGGGTGCTTCAATGTGGGTTTTATTGGCCCACCATTTTTAAAGATGCAAGTGAGTATGCCCGACATTACTTGAAATGTCAATAGTTGGGTAGTATCTCGAAACGGGATGAAATGCCATTGCAACCGATTTTGGTGTAAGAGATTTTTGATGTATCGGGAATTGACTTTATGGGCCTGTTTCCAAAATCTAATAGATTTTTATATATCTTGGTTGCGGTTGATTATGAGTCCAAGTGGGTAGAAGCGGTAGCAACAAGAACCAATGACCATTCGGTAGTTTGCAAATTCGTTCAATCGAACATCTTTGCTCGGTATGGTATCCCGTGGGTTATTATTAATGATGGTAGGTCGCATTTCAAGAATTTGAACTTTGGGAAACTTTTAAAAAGGTACAATGTGAATCACCAAATTGCGACACCTTATTATTCACAAACAAGTGGACAAGTTGAAGTGTCCAATCGCCAAATTAAAGAAATTTTGATGAAGACGATGCTAGTCGATAGAAAGGATTGGTCTTCTAAGTTAAATGATGCATTGTGGGCATATCGGACCGCCTACAAAACCCTGGCACAATTCCTTATCGGTTAGTTTATGGGAAAGGGTGTCATTTACCAATGGAGTTAGCATATATGGCGTTTTGGGCGATCAAGAATGTTAACGCGGATAATAAGGAAGCAGGAGAATTGAGAAAGTTGAAATTGAATGAGATTGAGGAAATCTGGTATGAAACATATGAATGTGCTTCCGCATACAAAGACAGACAAAAAAAGGTCCATGATGCGAAGTTGAGAAAAAGGACCTTTGAAATGGGTCAAAAGGTGTGGTTATACAATTCAAGGTTGAAGTTGTTTTCGGGTAAGTCAAAGAGCAAGTGGATGGGCCCAAATATCATCACAAGAGTGGGTAGTTTTGGTGATGTGGAGATAGAAGATGTTCAAGATCAAACGAAACAAGTGGTGAATGGTTAAAGACTTAAGCCTTACTTGGAAGGAAAGGACATCAATATGCTCGATATAGATAGGGTGAGTTACTTGTTAAGCTCACCGGATGAGGAAACAAATTAAGAGGCCAAGGTATTTTGTATATTTTAGTATAGGTTAATTTAGTTTTATTATTATTTTAACAGGTTTTAAAAATTACCTTCCTCGCTTTGGAGTTGTCCAAATCAAGTGTGGGGAAATCTTTATGATTTTTTACCGTGTTGATGGCAACAAGGGTTTTTCAAGGGGGGTAGGGTAATTTTTATTTTAATTCGGTAAATATGTTTTTAATAATTTTGGTTATTTTTTTTTTTTGTTCCTTTTGATATTGATTTGTTAAAAAAAATTATTAAACAGTAAACCGTGGACCACGGTCAAACCGTGACCCACGGTCTGATCCACGGTTAAGAGGCTCCCCGTGGTACGGTGCTTTCTGTTTAAAATGACATAACTGAACCGTGACCCACGGTTGAGACCATGGGCCACGGTCTGATCGTGACAGACATAAGGGAACCGGGTTTTGGGGTTACTAGACAATTAAAAATTCAATTTTACATCAATCATACACCACACAAATCACCTACCTTCATTATTTACTTCAATTTCCATCTTCATCTTCCTCACAATCCATCTCTTTAAACCCTAACTCCCCACTTCAAACATTCATAACCTTCTCACATCTTCACCAATTCAACCGATTTTTGGTCTATTTTGACTAGAATTTCCCAAGGGTTTCAATTATATCATTGCATTTGAAAGAATCTCTTGTTTTGTTGGTCGATTTGGGACAATTAAGTCCGAAAATTGTGGGTTTTGGTTTATTTTGAATCTTTCTTCATCTTCAACTTCTACAACACCAAGGTATGTAATTTATTTTCATTATTGATGGTGTATTGCAATGAAGTTGTAAGTTGTTCATAGTTGTTTCTATAGACCCACTTGATTGTTTGAGTAATTAGTAGAATGGTTGTACATTATGGTTGTGGATAGTGAATAATTGCTTGAAACATATGGTTGTTTCATTAATTAGTTGGGAATTATGTGTTGAATAATTCTTGAAATTTTTGATAAATTGATTAACGAGTGATTATCCACAACCATTGTAACAAGCAAGTGTGGGGAAGTTTATGTTGACTTAATTGGTTTGTTTGGGTTGTTTGTTGTGTGTAGATGGGTAGAACTTCAGATAAAAGAAAGGGAAAGGCGTCGTCTTCAAGTGGGCGAGCAGCCCAAGCAAAGAGACAAAGGTTACATGAAGAGCAAGCACGTGTGCAAGTACAAACGGTAAAACCTACGTGGAGAGGTGGGGTGTTGTCAAAATATGTACTAGAATGGCAAGCTGAATTGTTCATTGAAAAGATGGCCACATTGAGAAATAGAATCGAGGGATACATGTGCGAGAAAGAGGTAACTGATCCGGGGTTTGAGGCTTTTGGGATAATTGACAGATTTAAGGATTTGGGATGGGAAGCAGCTCTGAGGTGTTATGATGAAGAGATTAACACTTTGTACGATAGATAGATTGAGGAGTGGGTGTCCACGTTAAGATGTCCCACCTACAAGAAGGGGCGTGACATGAAATTATTTGGAACGGTGGGAGGACAGGAAGTGGTAATGTCATTTGACACATATAATCAGATCGCTCTTTTTGACACCAAACCAAGCAACTCATATGTGTATCCTTCTGTCAAAGATTTTATGTGTATCCTTCTGTCAAAGATTTGTTTGAATGTCCCGACAAGCATCCTCATTGGCACAACATGCTTGAAAAGGTTGTTAAAAGAGGTGGAGGTTCGGGTGACCAGATTAAGAGAAAGGATCTGAAGATTGAGGCAAAGTTAATGATGTCTATTTCCTTGTACAATGTGATGCCCCAAAGGGGAGATATTTCGATAGTGTGGAACTGCGATATTCCCATATTGTATGCATTAATGTGTGGGACGCCCCTCATTTCTTACCGATATCTAGTCATTCATAACATTTGGATCAGCCGGGAAAGCAATAAGCGGAAGTTAATTCCGCATTGTCGACTGATCACGGCACTACTAAAGAACCATGGTGTGATTAATGAAGACTCGGTGGGAATGAACAAGGGGTTCAAATAGTTCAAGTTGTCATATTTACCGGGGTGGGTTTACACACTAACCGATAGACATCATGTATTTTTGTGTGATAACATAAGATGGAGAGTGATTCGAGAAGATGTGGAAGTAGATGAGGATGAGGAGATAGAACAGGTGGAAGAGGTAGGTGAACCCGATTACATGGATGTGGGTGGTGGCAGCAGTTCCCAACACGGGGGTTGGGTTTATTCGGCGGGTTATAACTCCTATGGTAATGATTGGGCCCATGTGGGGTCAATAAATGAGGTGGTGGAAAGGCTTAGGCCATCCATGTATGAAAGTTGGTCGGATGAGTCGCGTGCATTATTTGACCATCAGACCTTTATGGAGGCCTATGTTGAACAGGCTGAAAAAGAAAGGCACGACAGGTTAGAGATGTGGAACCGTGCCAATGCTTATGGGTGAGAGCATGAGATGAATATGAGATACTTGGATGATAGGAATCGGAGGATGCATGATCAATGGCATACAGGTGAACCGGTTGTACCGGATCCACAAATTGTAGATTACACGACTCTACCTCCGTATGACGGTTCGGTACGCTATCCTGAACCACCTCTTCATCTCTCCATGTGGATCAACCCGATGCAATCAATGGCACCACAACCACCACAAGAAAAAGAAGAAGAAGAAGAAGAAGAAGATGAATGAAGCAGCGGCGGCGATGGGGCGTTTAATTTTGGTCAGTTCTCAGATTTCATGACATCTATCTTTGGGCTTGCCCACCCGCCTAACAACAGATTGAGCCTCGTGATTCCAGGTGAACCCCGTTCTGTATAGTTGTTATTATTTGTGTTTTTATTTGTTTTTGGGAGGTTGGGTGGAGGATGGAATACTTATGATTAAGCATTATGGGTTGTGTTGAAAAGAAGGTTGTGTTTATGAAGTAGTTTGTTTCATTTTTCTCAAAACCTTACATTGGGGACAATGTATCCCAAGTGTGGGGATGAGGAAATTTTGTTTGTTTTAAAAATATTCGTTTAAAAAATAATAATAATAATAATAATAATAAAATAAAAACATAAAAAATCAGAAAAATTTAAAAAAAAATGTGTGTTTAAAGAAACCGTAAAGTGGTAAGATGGCGGGGTAAAAACTTTGGTCCCTTTTCATGGTCACAATTCCCTAAATAATATATAGTTTTCTAATTAAGGTTAGCATGCTTTCGGTGTAATAACTTGCAAAATATATTCGTTTACATTTGAGAATTGAGAAAGTATTGGTTGGTGAGACGGTTGATATTCTCCGATAGAACTTGTACAATTAATGCATTTCGAGATCTTAGCGTGGCATGAGGGCAAAAGTGATAGAGGCACTTTGGTTAAGCCTCGTCTGGATAGCGCGAGTGTGGGTTTTGGGGGGTTCGGCCTCATACATTACATATATGAGCGTGGATATGAGAGGGGCGGGGGTTGGTTCCTTTAGAAAACTTTATTGGGCCTATTCTTTTATTCAATCAACCCCAGTGTTATATTGCAAAATGATCCGACTTAATAGGTTTCTATGTAATTGTGTTAGTATTTGTTAGTTAGATATATTAAGCATTATGTTTATTATTCTTACAAAAAAAATTGTATTAGAATTGCAATGTTTAAGTATGCGAGGTTGAAATATTATATTAGTTCAAAAAAAATGATATTAGTGATGTATATAGTTGTTTATTTCATTGTTTACTTAGTTTGTTTGTAATAAGTCGGATCGGATCGCTTGAGCTACTTTCAATATTTTCTTCCATACCCTTACATTTGGCCCCATTATAACCCGTTTTAAGCCCTCTTGATTTGCATTCATCACAAAGCATTTACATATGTGGAGATTTGATGAATGTACAAGCGTATGCGAGGAGAATTGATTAGTTGTGGAAATGTATGTATGATCACCAAGAAAAGGTTAATGTGTAAATGTGTGTTATGTATAGGTAAAAACCGAAAGCATGTTAGGTTTGGTTAGAAATCTATTTCTTAAATGGAACTTCAAGTGGACTAGTGCAACCGATAAAAATAAGGGAATAGGGTATGACTTGGGACCTTAACCGAACCGGAATTGCGGTAAGATTGGTGGCTATAAGTTGAAAATAATAAAAAGTTTGTGTTGAGATGTTGCTTGAGGGCAAGCAACAGGTCAGTGTGGGAATGTGACGGGTGATCCATTGGACAACCCGTAAGTGATTTAAGACCGTAATAATCATGTATTGAATTGGCTTATCTTGTTGAATTAGATAGCTACGGTGTTTTTGGTGAATTGTAGGTTCAAAGGAGGTTTCGGGGCTATTATGATGTATAACGAGGAAACCTAAGGAACATGAGACGCGAGATAGGTCAAAAGAGGTGAAAATGGAGTCGCGTGGCTGAAGTCCACCGTGGGCGACGGTCCAGACCGTCGGCCACGGTCCAAAGTAACAAAAAGCAACAGAAGGCACCGTACCGTGGCGGGTTCAGTGACCGTGGAGTTAACTGTGATTCACGGTTCCACCATGGGCCATGGTCCAGAGTTTCTAAGATCACACCGTGACCCACGGTGTGAACCGTGGGCCACGGTTCGGCATTCGTAACTGTCGTTTTCCTTATTATTTTTAGTCGTTTTGTCTTGTCTTTTCATTATCATTCATTCTAAAAACACCCTAGAGACGAATTTGGAGAAAAAGAACAATATTGTGGTGATTGTGATCATTAGTTTGATGTTTGTGATTCATTACTACAACCTAATTGATATGGTGATGAATCAAACGATGCTCGGCTAAACTCCTTCATGTTTTCCCTCGGATTGTAAGGTTTATTATGTTTGTTTGGTTGAATGCTTAGACAATTTTTGAGATGTTAGTTTGATCTTATTAATTAAATTATTATGGTATTGATGAATTGATTGTTAATTTGTTAGTTTATTGAGTCCGTGTTCTAAGCCGTCAATTCTTGGTTTTGTGTGTAATCGAGATTAATCAGGAGGGATTTGGGATTAGATAATCTAATTGATATTTGAGTGATTACCTTGCGTTATATAATCCAAGTACTTGATCTTCAGTTATCGCAATCATTTTCATAAACACGAACTTTATCTAATGTTCATCTCAGTTTAATCATTAACTGTAACATTCATGGAAACCTGAAACCGAGGGAAGGCATATTTTCTCATATTGTTTAAAACTCGTTTATTGCTTTAGTTCTTTTTGTTAATTAAAACCAAACAACCAAATCTTTGAATTTACTTTTGCACCTAGTTTAATTCAGAGTAATTACTGTGCTACTTAATAACGCATTTTCCACAAAACTCCATATGTTCGATACCCGCTTACTGCCATCTAACTAGTTGTATTCGGTTTATTTTTTAGTGAGTCTTCGACCTCACGTCAATACTTAGGACTGGGTACTTCTGGCCAACAATGAAGAAGGATGCAATTGAGTACTCAAAGAAGTGAGATGCTTGTCAAAGGCATGCAAACATCCTTCATCAGCCAGCGGAACCAATGTATCCTATATTCTCCTCATGGCCTTTCATGAAATGGGGAATGGACATTGTTGGCAAGCTACCAAAGGCACCAGGTGGAAAAGTCTTTATGCTTGCTATGACAGACTACTTCTCTAAATGGATTGAAGCAGAAGCATTCGTACAAGTCCGAGAAAGGGAAGTTATATCCTCCGTAAAAGAAATATCATAACTAGATTTGGTATCCCATCTGAAATTGTTTGTGATAATGGATCTCAGTTTATTCGGAAAAGAACTACTAACTTTTGTGACAGTTGGGGCATCAAGATGATTACTTTCACATTGGTTCATCCTCAAGCTAACGGCCAAGAAGAATCAAGCAACAAGATAATCATCAACAATTTTAAGAAGAAACTAGGATCCAAGAAAGGCAAGTGGGCTGGAGAGATACCTTGTGTTCTTTGGGCTGACAAGACGACACCCAAGAATGCAACAGGCCAAACACCCTTCTCATTGGTGTTTGGATCAGAGGCAGTAATCCCTACAGAGATGGCGGTTCCTACAGCAAGAACAATCATCTGTGATCTTGATGCCAATAAAGAAATCCTTCTCGACGATTTGGATACCATAGAAGAACTAAGAGATCTAGACAAAATCAGTATGGCGGCATATCAACAAAGGGTAGCTGGGGCATACAACAAAGGTATAAGGATTAGAATATTTCAAGAAGGATCTCTGGTCTTGAGGAAATCCTTCCAAAACACAACCAATCCGGCAGATGGGAAGCTAGCACCTAAGTGGGAAGGCCCTTACTTGATCGAGTTAGATGCAGGAAATGGGGCATATCATTTGCTCACTATGGAAGGCAACAGGTTACCAAGAGCATGGAATGCTATCCACCTCAAGAAGTACTTTTTCTGATCAGGATCAAGTGTCCACCAAGGATCAAGTATCCTTAATGTATCAAGGATCCTAAAATTGATAATATCTATCTAATCACTTGTTCATTTTCTATATTCTTATTATTAACCTAGAGATAATATATTCTTAACGTTTATCTTTTTCCAAGTTTGTAACTAACAATGCAGGATACTAGTTAAAGGTTCAATGATTAAGAGGTTGGCCACCTCTCCTTCACGGTTATGGTACTTTACTATTTCCCTTGGCCTAGCCCATGATTAAGGTATGACCCCCGATGGTCATATCTTCCAAGGTTTGAAGGTTTTCACCTTTCTTATAAATTAGAATTTCTACACTCTCGCCTGGAGCGCACGTTATCCAAAGTATAGTCTGGGGAAACGGGACCAGTACACGTTTAGTGGCTGACAGTTTCGTTGTCTTCGGCTATATGGAGGATCCTACGATTTATGGTAGACGTACCATACCACTGGTTTATAACATTTTCATGTTATCTCAAGACAAAGGTTTCTAACATTTTCATGTTAGCTAAGGTTTTGGCATTTTCACGTCACTTACGCTTGGGCAAATCCCCGTTAACATCCGTATCCTCGGGCCAGACCCTAGTTTGGGCTTGTCCCCAGTTTGACAACAGTTCGGGCTTGTCCCAGTTTTGGGCTTGTCCCCAGTTCACGTGCTTGTCCCCAGTTGCAAGGGCTGGTCCCCTGTTTATCTTATGGGCTTGTCCTCAGTTTGTTGGGTTTAATCCCAGTTAATATCATAAGTTGTTTACACCAGGTATCCTAAGCTTGATTACAAGGATCACAGAAGGATCAACATCTATGGATTCAAGATCCTTAATTCATTTTAGCAAGGATTACAGAAGGTTCAATACTTATGGTAACATAAATCTAATTAGATCATATGGTATGATTCCTACTTATCAATTTACATTTACTTGGCTAAAATCTTTATAAACTCTTTTTTGTAAGGGTTCAAAATCCTTAATTTATTTTACAAGGATATTATATCCTTAAAGCTTTTTACTCAAGAATATTTTTTAAAACTTTCAATAAGGCTAAGACTCTGTCAAACCTACTTCAAGAATAACAAACAACACATGGATAGCTGAAAGATTAAAGTTATTATTGTTTCACTTGGTCTTATCCAAAAACCTTAACCCGGATTTTACCATTCAAAAGATGGACCATCCACCCGGGTTAAGAAGCGATACTAACAGTTCAAAGAGTGCAGGATAATAAAAGCAGGGGCATCAAAGGCTTCATCCCCACAAACAGAGGATCCCTCTTCCTTTGTTACCCCTGATAATGGCCTTAAGGATCATAGATCCTTCACCCTAAGTTACTATTGTCTTATAGTACACAACCAAATTAGCCATAAAAACATCAATAAAAGAAAAACAGAGCGGGCTCAGGCCTTGTCTTTATCATCCTTCATTGCCCATTTCCACAGCATCCCCATCCGTTGCTGCCTCCTTTCCCTAATCCTTGTCACCTGCATCCTTCACACCACTCATTCCGGCTTCACCCTCATCTGCAGCCTTGCTTCCTTCACCGGCATCTTCCTCGTCCTCTGCTGCTCCCAATATAGCCAGAGATTTCTTCCATTTGTCCACCTCTCAGTTAGCCCTGTCAAATGAAGGATCATTCACCTCAAGCACGACCTGGATCCTTGCCTGCAAGATAAGCTTTGCCGCAGACAGCTTGCCTTCGTCAGTTGCCGCCTTGATCCCCTCTTTCATCTTCATTTCCATAGCATGTACTTGGGAATCAACCTGTTTATTTTCCTTGGTGAGCTTAGCAACCTGCTTGTCCTTGGCAGCAGCAAGAGTCCTCATTCCCGTCAAGGTATCCTCAAGTTCCTTGATGACTGAACCATAGTAAGAGTGGAAACCTTGGATGCCCTATAAATCACAAGGTTGGGATCAACAACAAGTATATGACAAGACTGGCAAGAAGAATAAAGGATCCTTACCTGAACAACCGCCTGAGTAACGCCTTCTTGAAGATGCTTATCAACTTCCTGGACTTCAGCTTTAGGTTCTGGTATCTTTCTTTTCTTCCCTAACTGAGCCTTAGCTCTGGTGGTCACAATGTGAGGGCTAGGAGCTTGGGTAGCAGATTTGGATGGTTTTTTTTAACCATCTTTAGAGAAATCAATTGGTCTATGTCATCCAGAGAGAATTGGGCAGCATGCTTGTTGGCAGACTTAGACATGTCTTCAAACACAACAATACAAATAATTTTTTCTTTTTTATTTATAAAGTTAGAATACTTATCTTTATGATTTATACTTACTTGACATATTGCTTTATGGAGAAATACCTGACTCTTCAATTTTTGAATCAGAATCAGAAATTCTGATCATGAAAGACCGGATGGTTGGGCTCAAATTGAGGAAGGCAGCTACTCTCTCCTTGGTTCCTGGAAGCTTGGCAAGATGTGAGAAGTTTTCACTTGCGCAAAAGAAAGAAAGAAATTAGTATTCAACCCTAATCAAACACCAACAGTAGATGCAGTAATCCTACCCCTCTTTATCCACTTGGTAGGAAAGGTAGTCCCATTTGGGATCGAATCTCGCTTGACAAAGAAAAACTGATTTTTCCAGTGAGGGTCATTTTGAGTGACCTTGTCAAGTGGAATAGGTTGATGGGGCTTGGATTTGAGCAGAAAGCGGGTAGAACCATGGGTGTACAGAGAGTATACATATGCCAATTCAGAGAGGCTGAAATCGAGGTCGTGGTCAGCTATGATTTCCTCATGGGTAAACAAAGCACGCCAGATCATCGGCATAGCTTGGATATAGCTAATGCCGGTCAGGGTAAAGAATCTTTGGGTAATATCATGGAATGGATACGAGTAGCCGATTAAGAAAGGACAGGATGGAAAACAAACCCACACATTCGATGATATATCGCATGGGGTAGAAGAATCGTAAGGTCTGAATACCGTGTTTGGAGAAAAACAGGATGCTATTTGGTCAATCTCAGGGTATGTGAATTTGCAAATTTATTATGAAGGGTTTTGAAGTAACCCTTGACATTTCATATCTACGGCCATTTGGTTGGACGAGTTTGAAAAACAACTATCGATAGACATCAAATACAATGGAATATAAAATAGAGAGGGGGATAAAGGATTACCTGGACTAAGATGGATAGAAGATGAGAAGCTTTCGGAATGAGGCGAATTATAAGGGAATTGATTATTTATCTTTAGTCCCTGTGTTGGTTAATTATTTTTTATCTAACCCCTATTTATGTCCTTTCATCTTATCAATTTGACAGCCTTTTTTGAATTTTGAACGCAATTTGACAGCTATGAAATTATCATCAACCGCCAAATTGGGGGCAATTGTTGAGCCACAAATAATTAAGTATTGAGGATATGTTATTCTTGGTGACCAGTCTGGATCAGTTATCCTTCTGAAGAGCTCCAGGATTATGTCAGGATCAAGGATCCTCGGTACTTGGTGTTATTGAAGGTTGTTTTTGTATGTAGGTTGATATTTATCAAATGCAACGGCTCCAAGACTTATTCCACCACCTATTTCGCTACTGGACTTTTAAGCACGTGGTCAAATGGCACGAAGGAAGTTAGTGGAGAGATGGAGGTTAATAAGACCTAGTAGTTAGTTGTTATTTTCGTTTGTTATATACCGAGATTATGATCAAAGTTAGGCAACACTTACACATTCATTCGCATACAGCTGATACTCACAAACACTTTGACGAGAATTCTCTCTAGCAGCTTGTTCACACACATAGATATTTTTGTAATCATTGATCATAAACTCCACCCATTGTAACCCGATTTTGATATTAATAAATTGGTGATAGACGAGTTGTCATCACCCGGGGTTTTTTCCCTTAATCTCAAACAAGATCAAGGTTTTTTCCTTGAAACAAATCATGGTGTTGATCTCCATTTTGTTCATATATCCACTAATGTCATCTTAACACTAAACCTCATAAAACTAATTTGGTTACAATATCCTTAGCCGATTTTTGACCAAAACAGTAAATATGATACGATACGCATATGTCCCAAAAACAGTTAAAAAAAAGTAAAAAAAGGGGAGTGATTACTCACATGATCGGATGAACGAAAATATAAATGAGGATGATGATGAGGAAGATAAATCCTTCGGGATATACCGTCAAGGATTCCTATTTAAATAATAATAAGAATTAATTATAAAAGGTATAGCACCTTTTACTGAATTAAGATTTTGGTGTGGTTTGAATTATGATTTGGAATTTTAATATTATAGATTTTATTGAGTTATTTATATAGTTAGAATCATTAGTTTTATTGATTACCAACAATCATAATATATATATATATATTGGACTATCTAACGAAAATCCATCTTTATAAATATAATTAATACATTTAAATTACAATTGTGATATTTTTTTAAGGATGACACATATAAATATATAATATATATTTATATATATATATATAAAGTTAATAAGCAATATTATATATAATATATATTTATATATATATGTATATGTATATATATACATACGTAAACCAAAGATTTTAGTGAGATTTGACAAAACATAAACTCCAAGATGTCGGTTACATAAAAATAATATTAATTTATGTTTATTATTAATTGTAGTTTAAATAAAAAAAATACCTTATGTTAGGACATGAATTTTATGCTGAGGATCCTTAATCCTTAACTATCATATGGATAGATTACCCTTGAGATATATATCAGGTTATAAAGAATCAATGATCCTCGGTATTATTTGTTTACTAATTATTGTGTTTAGTATGGTGATGTGTTAGACAGGTATAACAATTTTAAGGCGTGCTTGCATCAATTATCCTCATGGAGTATTCTCTAGCTGGAATATGGATCCAGGATCGTCATTGAACTTAGCTAGTAAAGGACGACTTCGTGGAGATTGATGTTTAATTGTCAACAACGGCTCTTAGACTTGTTCTTCCACTTATTTCACTACTGGACTCTCATGGACGTGGTCAAAGTAATGGGGAGCGGCTAGTGGAGGACTTGCGGATTATTAGGAATTTTTGTTAATAATATTTTCTTTATAAACTAAGTTGGGATCAACATTAGAACACACCAAACTCACATATGCTGGTTGCTAAGATATTTTGTATTCACACATAGCATTCGTTGATCAACAACTCCACAACACTTGTAACCACCTTTTATCATTAATAAAGTCGACGGTGATAGTTTTCACATTACGGGGGTTTTTGTGCCGGAGGTTATAATAATCACGTACCATCCAACCAAAGATTACCTTGTTAATCTTTGACCGAAGCAATTCGACCAAAGATTACCTTGTTAGTTTTTGACCGAAGTAAGATCATAATAATCAAGGGTTTTTTCCCTCGTGATCAAATCATTGTGTTCATCATTATTACGATTATATACTCGCTATTGTCGTATTAGCACTATACCTCACTAAACAGTTTTGGATATATTATCCTTAGTCAATTTATATCCAAAACAATTTGGCGCCCACCGTGGGGCAATTGGTGCTATAATACGTATTATTCCTATCGTTTTCAACCTTTTCATACCTAAATCACTATCAATGGCCTCTCAATCAACCTCTGCTTCATCAACTATGCCGTCATCGGTTCCTCTCTCATCAAGGACTTTGCCACCGATGCCTCCGCCAATCACGGGAGCACCATGGCCTGCCGCTGCTGGAAGCAAAACACAGTTGCCAGTCTTCCAGAGCTCAAGAACCACTGCTGCCACCCCCGGTGGTTAGTACTAACAATGATGTTTCATCTATGTTTTCGCAGGTTAAAGCATATATGGAGCAGCAGAACAAGACCAATCAAAGGATCCTTCGTGAGATAGAAGATCTCAAAAATAATAAGAGGACAGCAGAGGATCACACTCCCCTGATACCTAGGATGCTGGATTTTGCTAGTCCAGGATCCATGGCTCTGTTTACTCAAGGATCATCTATCCTTCAACCGGGATCCATGGGTCAGCAAAATCAAGGATCCTCATATTATCAGCAAGGATCAGCCATCCTTCCACCAAGATCCTACAGTACCCAACCTCAAGGATCCTTCATCCCGAATCAAGGATCCTTCTTTCCGAATCAAGGATCCTCAGGAGTCCAACATCAACGATCCTCCGAAGTCCATGAAGGAGATATAATCCCCATGCAGACCATAGCTTCTGGAGGACCAACTCCTATCGCAGATTCTTCTTATCACAACAACTCATCCGGGATGCCGACCTTCACCCAGCAAAGAGGTAACTTGTATGATCCTATATCCTTAGATACTAACCGTGGTCCCATGCAGGATACAGGTATCAACCAGGCTATGGCCAAAGAGCTACAGAAGCTCAAGGATATGATATCCAATGTTCCCGGGGTGATACGACCAATCCGCGAGATACCCGAGGGAAGCCACAAGTTGTCCAGATTTGCTCTACCAATCTGTGATGCTGAAATTCCAAAGCGGTTCCAAACCCCCAACATGAAGACTTACGACGGAACCACTGATCCTGAAGAACATGTGACATAATACAGAGAGAGGATGGAAATCAACCCTATCCTGGAGAGACTCAAGAAAGTCTGCTTGTGCAAAGGCTTCGGATCCACACTCACAGGATCAGCATTAAAATGGCTGCTAAGTCTTCCTCCTTTCTCAGTTACTTCTTTTTCACATTTAGTTAACTTGTTCAACAGCCAATTCTCCTGTAGTAGGAAATTTGAGAAGTTAACTAGTGATTTAGACCGAGTTATCCAACCTAGTGATGAATCCCTAAGGGATTTTGTTACGAGGTTCGGCAGGGAAGGTATAGAAATCCCTAATCTTGACATGGCTACCGCTGTTGAAGCATTCAAGATGTGACTTCAGAAGGGCTCCCCCTTTTATAATGATCTTGTAATGACTCCGTGCAGAACCTAGATGAAGTAAGAAACAGGGCACTCAGATTCATACGTTTGGAAGATGACAGGTGGATCCAGGATCGTCTGGGGAGTCAAACAAAGAAAGAATCCTCTGACAAGAAGTAAGGATTCTCATTCAAGAACAACTCCTCGAAGAGCTACTCCAAATTCAACAACCAAAACGTCAGAGCTGTTTAAGAGAGGGACGATGATGAGGACTACCCAGCCTTTCAGAGTACTGTTTCTCCGTAGATACCCATGGTTTAATTTGTGCCATGAAGGATCTAGGAGAGAAAGCAAGGTGGCCACGAAAGAATGAGAAGTCAAACACCTTCAAAGACAAGTCTAAGTGGTGCGCTTTCCACGAAGAATTTGGCGACACGACGGATGAGTGCATTGGCTTAAGAAGGGAGATCGGATACCTCCTGAGCAAGGGCCACTTCAAAGAGCTTTTAAGAAAAAAGAAATCCAATATCCAGGATCATGAAGATCTTCCACAAAAAGCAACGCCACCACCACCAGACGCTCATGTAATCAACTTCGTCTTTAGAGATTATGACATACTTCAAACTTCCTGTCCTGAAGAAGAGTTCAAGCTAGACGATGAAAGAAGGCCACTCATCCCCACTACTCGAGTAACTGATGAAAGGATATTCTTCAATACGAGCATCCAGGATCCTCACCAGGATGAACTTAATAAATAAACGGTCAATTTCATCTCTTGAGGATCCGACATATGTGGAACATCCTTTTCCGCAGCAAAAGGCTCACCAAAGAGATCAAGTTGGACAACGGAGACCGACCAATAGTATCTATCACTTTAACGACAGATAAAAGGATCTTCTTCGACGAAGAAGATAAACTGAACATCCAGGATCCTCACCATGACGGTTTAATTATTACTTTATTTATCGCTAACCACTATGTACGCAGGATCCTGGTGGAGGGTGGAGGCTCAGTCAACATTATCCAGCATGATGTTCTTAAGAAAATGAACATTCCAGATTCCGAGATCGTCACAAGAACATCAGTGCTAGTCGGATTCAGCGGAGAAACCAAGAAAACATTAGGGGACATCAACTTACCAATTTATATAGAAGGGTTAAATTCATATCAAAAATTATGTGTTATTGATAACCTTTCTTGTTGTAATGTCATTTTAGGTAGGCCCTGGCTGCATGGAATGAAGGCGGTGGGCTCAACTTACCACAAATTCATCAAACTACCTACCCCATGGGGAGTTGTGAAGATAATTGGTGATCAAGCAGAGGCCAGGAATTATTATTCCTCATCAATGAAGCCAACAGCCAAGCAGACTATAGCATAGCAACCACAGCAACATCCTAGGGACGTGCTGGAAGCCCAGGAGAAAGAACTAAAGGAAGTATCCTTGGACCCCGAGGATCCAGAAATAAAGGTGTTCCTAGGATCCAGTATCCCTAGTAAGATCGAGGAGGATTTGGTATCCTTCTTAGCACGAAGAAAATCTACCTTTGCCTTCAAACATTCAGATATGACAGGTATTTCAAATGAGGTAATCACTCATAAACTCGGCCTTGATCTATCTATTAAACCCATCCATCAGAAGCAAAGGAAATTCGCTCCTGAGAGGAACAAGATCATACAAGAAGAAGTTGAAAAACTTCTTAAGGCCGGTATGATCAGAGAGGTTCAGTATCCTCGATGGTTGGCTAACGTGGTTGTAGTTTCAAAAAAGAATGGAGAGTGGAGGGTATGCGTTGATTTTACAGATTTAAACAAGGCATTTCCCAAGTATCATTTCCCTTACCACATATAGACTCCATGGTGGATGCAACGGCAGGACATGAAATGCTTACCTTCATGGATGCTTCCTCTGGATTTCAACAAATTCAGATGGAACCATCTGATCAGGAGGATACTGCATTCATGACTCCTATTGGCATATATTGTTATATTGCTATGCCATTTGGACTAAGGAATGCAGGGGCAACATACCAAGACTGGTCAACATGATGTTCAAGGATCAGTTAGGCAAAACCATGGAAGTCTACATAGACGACATGGTGGTGAAATCAAAGAAGGCTGAGGATCACCTCAGAGATCTTGAAGAAATTTTCAATATACTTGACCAATATAATATGAAACTGAATCCGTCAAAATGCCACTTTGGTGTTAAGGCTGGAAAGTATCTGGGGTATATGGTGACTAAAAGAGTAATTGAAGCAAGCCCAGAACAGATTGAAGCCATCATCAATCTAATGTCACCTGCAAATGCCAAAGATGTCCAAGGACTAACGGGAAGAATAGCTGCACTCAACCGATTCATCTCAAGATCCTCCGAGAAATGCAAGGACTTCTATGATATTCTTAGAAAGAATAAGAAGTTTGAATGGACAGAAAAGCATGAGACTACGCTTAAATTCTTGAAGGATTACTTATTCTCAGCTCCATCCCTGATGAAGCCTGTGGATGGAGAATCCTTATATTTATACCTAGCAGTTTCAAGTAATGCAATGAGTGATGTTCTCGTCAAGGATCATGAAGGTGAACAACACCCTGTATATTATGTAAGTAAGAGTCTGTTAGATGCAGAAGCCAAGTACTCTCACCTTGAAAAATAATTCTTGCTTTAATTATGGCTTCTACTAAATTAAGACATTATTTTGAGACCCATACTATTATTTTGAAAACTAATTATCTTGTTAAGAATGTTCTTAGAAAGCCAGAATTGTCAGGTAGAATGGCTAAGTGGGCTGTAAAACTGAGTGCATACGACATTCAATATGAGCCTAGGACAGCTATCAAATCACAGGCACTCGCAGACTTTGTGGCTTATTTCAGCAGTGACACGCAGAAAGAAGCCGATCTAGAGGTTCAGCAACTAGATGTAAACAAGGATCCTTGGATCCTCTTCACAGATGGAGCATCCAACGTATGAGGAACGGGATTGGGCATACTACTGAAATCGCCACAGGGGGACATAATACCCCAGTCCATTGCATGTGCATTTCAAGCTACCAACAATGAGGCAGAATACGAAGCACTCATAGCAGGTTTAATTTTAGCCAAAAGTATGAGGATTAGGTATCTTCAAGTTTATATGGATTCTTTACTCATTACTAACCACTTTAACGGTTCTTATATCGTAAAAGGTGAAAATATGATCAAATATTTAGAAATTGTGAAGGAATTAGCAAAATCCTTCAAAATGTTTAGTATAGTACAGGTACCAAGAGAGGAAAATGTTGGGGCAGACGCCTTAGAAAATTTAGCCTCATCATTGAAAATTCCAAAAGATACGAAGATCCCAATTATCCACATACTCTCGTCAGCAATAGGAGAGCAAGAAGTTGGGGAAATAACAAGTGATAAGCAGATTGTACTTTGGGATCCATTATCCTCAACCAGTCAAGGATCCTGGACCATCCCAATCAAAAAGTACATTTAAACTGGAGAAATCCCAGCTACGAAGAATCCAAAATCTTTCAAACTCAAGGTATCACAATATATTTTATTAGATGATATGTTATAAAGAAAATCTCTTGCAGGTCCATACTTGAGGTGCATCGAGGATCCTGAAATCCAAGAAGTACTTAAAGACTTTCACGAAGGAGATTGCGGCAACCATACAGGAGGAAGGGCATTATTCTCTAGAAAATTTAGAACTGGGTACTTCTGGCCGACAATGAAGAAGGATGCAGTAGAGTATTCGAAGAAGTGTGATGCCAGCCAAAGGCATGCAAATATCCTTCATCAACCAGCAGAACCAATGTATCATATATCCTCTTCATGGCCTTTCATGAAATGGGGAATGGACATTGTTGGGAAGCGACAAAAGGCACCAGGTGGAAAGGTCTTTATGTTTGCCATGACGGACTACTTCTCTAAATGGATTGAAGAAGAAGCATTCGTACAAGTCCGAGAAAGGAAAGTTATATCTTTTATTAAAAGGAATATTATAACTAGATTCGGTATTCCTTCAAAGATTATATGTGATAATGGTTCCCAATTTATTGGGAAAAGAATAGCTAACTTTTGTGAAAGTTGGGGCATAAAGATGGTTACTTCAACACCAGTACATCCTCAAGCTAATGGTCAAGCAGAGTCTAGCAACAAAATCATCATCAACAATTTAAAGAAGAAGCTAGGATCCAAAAAGGGAAAGTGGGCTGAGGAACTACCATATGTTCTTTGGGCCGACAGGACAACACCCAAGAATGCAACAGGCCAAACACCTTTTTCGTTGGTATTTGGATCAGAAGCAGTAATACCAACAGAGATGGTGGTTCCTACAGCAAGAACGAGCATCCGTGATCCTGAAGCCAATGAAGAAATCCTTCTTGAAGACTTGGATACTATTGAAGAACTCAGAGACCTAGCCAAGATCAGAATGGGATCTTATCAACAAAGGGTAGATGGGGCATACAACAAGAATATAAGGATCAGAAGATTTCAAGAAGGAGATTTAGTTTTGAGGAAAGCCTTCCAAAATACTACCAATCTGGCTAATGGGAAGTTAGCACCTAAGTGGGAAGAACCTTATCAGATCGAGTTGGAGGCAGGAAAGGGGGCATATCATTTGCTCACAATGGAATGCAATAGATTACCAAGAGCATGGAATGTTGTCCACCTCAAGAAGTACTTTTTCTTATCAGGATACAGTATCCTGAGAGGATATGTTATCCATAAAGGATCAAGGATCCCCAAAATTGGTAATACCTATCCGATTACTTATCCTTTTCAATTTCTTATTATTAATTTAAGGATAACATATTCTTAATATTTTTTTTCTTCCAAGTTTTGAATATCAATGCAGGATATTATTAAGATGTGTAATGTTCAAGAGGTTGGCCACCTCTCCTTTGCATTCGAGGTACTATCCTATTTCTCTTGGCCTAGCCCACGTTTGGGTATGACCCCTGATGGTCATCCCCTCTAAGGTTTAAAGGTTTTCACCTTTCTTATAAATAGAGTTTCTACACTCTCGCCTGGAGCGCACGCTATCCAACGTATAGACCGGGGCAGCGGGACCAGTACACGCTTAGTGGCTGACAATTTCGTTGTTTTCGGCTATATGGAGGATCCTACGAATTATGGTAGACGTACCATACCACCGGTTTATAACGTTTTCACGTTATCTTATGACAAAGGTCACATTTTCATGTTAGCTAAGGTTTATAACGTTTTCACGTTATCTTCGTTCGGGCTAGTCCCCAGTTTTGGGCTAGTCCCCAGTTTTGGGCTTGTCCCCAGTTTAGGGCTTGTCCCCAGTTTAGGGCTTGTCCCCAGTTCACGGGCTCGTCCCCAGTACACGGGATTGTCCCCAGTTTCACGGGCTTGTCCCCAGCTTAATGGGTTTAATCCCACTAACACTATAAGTTGTTTGCAACAGATTTTCTAAGTTCATTGTGAGGATCAAAATTCTAAGGATCCAGAGTCCTAAAGTTATTCCTTCAAGGATCATTGAGAGTTCAGTACTTATGGTAACATAGGCCTACCTAGACCCTCTGGTATGGTCTCTGTTAATGAATTTATGTATTATCTTAGTTGCAATAATTTGTATATTTCAAGTTAGAGGGTTATTCCTTTGAAGGTATTTTGTTACTAAAATTTTTTACCTATTTTTAAGGATACCTTATCCTAAAATTTGTCCTTTAAGGATATGCTATTGTATAACTTTTATCATCTTTTAAGGATACTTTATCCTAGAGCTTGTCTTTTAAGAATATTCTATCCTATGTAATTTTCATAAGGATCTTATATCCTAAAATCTCTTAATCAAGTATATTTTTCAAAACTATCAATAATGCTAAAGTTATATCTAACAAACTTTTGAAAATAAACAGGCAAATAGTCAAAAGATTTATATTAATTAAAATAAGCCACTAGGACTTATTCAAAATTCTTAACCCGGACTTCACCATGCAAAAGATGGACCATCCATCCGGGTTAAGGGAGTACTACTAACTGTTCATGAGTGCAGGAAAATTAAAAACAAGGGCAACAAAGGCTTCATCCCCACAAACAGAGGATCCCTCCACCTTTGTCGCCCCCGCAAATTGTCTTAAGGATCATGGATCCTTTATCCTAGTTACTATTGTTTATTACAAACCAAGATAATTGTTCAAGAAAAACATCAACACTAAATACAAAAAAATGGGCTCAGGCCTTGTCTTCTTTATCCTTCATCGCCCATTTATGCAGTTATTTCAACCTCCACCGTTGCCTCATGGTCACCTTCTGCTTCGTCCTGAACCTTCACACCGCTTGTTCCTGCTTCACCTGAATCAATCATCTCACCTTCAGCGTCCTCCTCGCCTCCACCCAAGTCAATCAAAGCCTGCTGCCACTTCATGATTTCCCATGAAGATTTGTCGAAGGACGGATCATTGGCCTCAGTCACCAATTTGATTCTTGCTTGGAGAACCGACTTGGCTGCCCAAACCTTTGCCTCTTCGGTAGCCCGGTTGATCTCGTCCTGCATATGGACTGCTATGCGGTAGCATGCTCCTCTATCTTTCTCTTCTCATTGGTCATCTTGGAGAGGACCTTATTCTTAGCAGCAGTTATAGATCTCATCGCAACAAGGGTCTCTTCATACTCTCCAACAGTCTTCTCATAATGGCTTCGGGCAGAATTGATAGCCTATAAAAGAAAGCAGGATAAGCTTAGGAGGATACTTGGATAATAAAAATTGGAAGAATAAAGGATCCTTACGGTCGAAAGCATTTCCAGGATCTGTTTCTCAGTGTCAAAGGGGTTCTCTGGATCCGAACTCTTCTTCCTCTTAGCTCCTGACTTGGCTCTGGTTGTGATTGGACGAGGTTCGGAAGTAGGAGTTAGTTTTGTGGTCTTCTTCTTGGTGAACATGCAGTTGATATCCTCGAGGGAAAACTTGGAAGCAGACTTTCCTGATCTTTGAACACCTGTAAATAGTAATTCACAGATAAGTTTTCTGACATTTCTCTTTTCATTATTTAAAGTTATTATTCTTACTTGACATGATTAACTCTGGATTTGACTCCAGGTAGATCAGATAGCAGATCAAAGTTTTCGACTACACAAGCAATGAAAAATATGAGCAAAAGAATATAGTATCCTACCTTAGTTTCCTAAGGATCCTAGATCCTACCCTTTGGTATCCACTTTTTGGGAAGGCTAGTTCCACCCGGAATGGAATCCCTTTTTACAAAGAAAATTGGTTCTTCCAGAGGGTATCATTTGAAGTAACTTTGGAGATGGGAACATCTTGGTGGGGTTTTGACTTGAAGACGAAACGTTTGGAGCCATGGGTGACCAGATTGTAGAGGAATGATAACTCTGCCAGGCCGAACTCAACACCCTCTTCCTCGATTATCCTCTCTATGGTATGAAGAACTCTCCACAACATCGGCATGGTTTGGATATAACAAATTCCCGTTAAGGTAAAAAACCTTTGGGTTAGGTCAGGAAAAGGATATTCATAACCTACCAGGAAAGGTTGGGCTGGAAAGCAAACCCAGTTTTTCGAGATACTGTCACTACGGGCTGAGCAATCGAAGGATCGAAATAGTGTTGGCCGGAAAGTGTGAACGGATTTTATCGATTTCTGGATCTGTAAACTTACGACCTCGGAAGAGGGGGCTTGAAGGATGCCTTGCGAGTAAAGATCGTCGGGGTCGGAATAATTATGAGAAGAAGAAGAGGATACAAAAACAGTCGACATGTTGAAAGAGAATAAGTGAAGAGAATGAAGGATACCTTGAAGATGTTTGAATCTGTGAATTATAAGAAGATTATAATTATCTCATATATAGGCGGCGAATAATTATGGCTTATCGATATTAACCGCCTGACACAAGTCTAATCACCTTCTTTTTTGCAGGAATTTTGAAATTCAAAATGACAGCTGTTTCACACAACACCCGCCATTTTAGGGGAAATTGTTAGGGAATGAATTTTATGCTGAGGATCCTTAATCCTTAACTATCTTATGGATAGATTATCCTTGAGATATGTATCAGGTTATAAAGAATCAATGATCCTCGGTATTATTTGTTTACTAATGATTGCGTTTAGTATGGTGATGTGTTAGACGGGTATAACAATTTTAAGGCGTGCTTGCATCAATTATCCTCATGGAGTATTCTCTAGCTGGAATATGGATCTAGGATCGTTATTGAACTTAGCTAGTAAAGGACGACTTCGTGGAGATTGATGTTTAATTGTCAACAATGGCTCTTAGACTTGTTCTTCCACTTATTTCGCTACTGGACTCTTATGGCACGTGGTCAAAGTAATGGGGAGCGGCTAGTGGAGGACTTGCGGATTATTAGGAATTGTTGTTAATAATATTTTCTTTATAAACTGAGTTGGGATCAACATTAGAACACACACAAACTCACGTATGCTAGCTGCTAAGATATTTTGTATTCACACATAGCATTCGTTGATCAACAACTCCACAACACTTGTAACCACCTTTTATCATTAATAAAGTTGACGGTGATAGGTTTCTCCGTCCTGGGGTTTATTGTGCCGGAGGTTATAATAATCACGTTCCATCCGACCAAAGATTACCTTGTTAATCTTTGACCGAAGCAATTCGACCAAAGATTACCTTGTTAGTTTTTGACCGAAGTAAGATTATCATAATCAAGGGTTTTTTCCCTCGTGATCAAATCATTGTGTTCATCATTATTACGATTATATACTCACTATTGTCGTATTAGCACTATACCTCACTAAACAGATTTGGATATATTATCCTTAGTCAATTTTTATCCAAAACACCTTAAATCAAACAACAAAATAAATTAAAATAAAAAGAAACAAAAGTGGGTTGGCCAGGGCTCGAACCCGCGCCCCTGGCTGGCTCACTGATAAACACACCACCAAACAACCAACTAAGCTAAGACATCAATTGGTTCTGGTATGAAAACTAAACATTAAATACCATAGCTGCAATAAACCCCCCAAATTAACTATGAACCCTAGAATCCTAATTCGTTTAATCTAATTAGTTTCGTTAAAAATTATGTTAGGGCTTTTGATGACTGCTGAAAACCGATCACGATCAAACAAATAATTACCAGTTAATGCGACAAGATGATGATGATCTACGACTAGAAGCTGGCGGCCAGAAACCCGCAAAAACAACATATGAAGAGAAAATCTTAGAGCGATTAAGTTTATGGTTATGATTCTTCATATCATGTAGCATGTCCAGACACGATTAATTTGATTATGAGGAACCTTAGGCGGTATGTTAACGATTTAGTAATGACGGGTTTGCATATTAGTCAACTCGTATATTTTGATCGTGTTTCCTTAATTTAAAACGTCAGTGTGATACATAATACAATCAATAACGATCTGCAAGATCAAATTTGGATTTGACATCCGTTAATTAAGGATCAAGAATAGTCTAGGTTACGGGTTTGGTTGATAAAATGGTAATGGTATGGGTAATTGGATTAAAAGATCAAAACTTGCAATTCAGTCCTTGAAGTTATGGTGTGGAAACAAAGTTGGGTAAAGTTTTAGTTTGGGTCATTTTTGCCAAAACAAGAAAGTTATATATATGTTTTAAATAAGTAGTTACAAAAAAATATTATAATAATTAGTTTACTCGATAAACGTGATAAAATTTCCCGAACATCGAAATGGGTCGGATACCTAATAAGAATATAAAAATCTGAGTTGCTACACCCACCGCCTCTCCTCCAAGCTTTCTTCTACGTCAGCACTTGCAACCTCCATTAACCACCTCTACCGCTCGCCGCCCGCAACTTCCGTCCCACCCTCTGCCACCGTTGACGCCACTTTCTCAGCTTCCGTTACCCACCTCTATAACCTCCGATTTTCCGGCTAGTGGAACCATATCCAAACTTTTCTGACAAAATTGATGATGGGGGTGTGTTTTATGATTAAATTGAAGATGCTTTGATTAAAATTGAAACTTGAATTGATAAATGGTGGGGAGAGATGATAAGTTTTACACCAGTCGACTCGTATAATTCTTCCTATCAAAAACCTTAAAACATCGGTTTGAAACTCGAAAAAAAACTTCACGAAGGGGTTATTAACCCGTGTATGACACGGGTGGAAATATTGAAATTTTCGAACAAACACATGTCTTGAAAGGACAGCATAAGTTGTTATATGTTATTCAGGACAACAACATACTTTAAGTTGTAAATAATATTTGTACGAAAACAAATGTTTGTGAAATACAAAGATAAACCCAAATAACATTCAAATTACAGTCTTTGAAAACATAATCAAAAGTTAAACATGTAAAATACATAAGCTATTAAAAAAACTTCCTTATGAACCATATTGATTCTTTATTTGTAACTTTATCTTCCTTTTTAATAAGAATTTTAACACCACTCTTCGCTTTTGATAAAGCTACATAGAGTTGTCCATGTGTAAACACCGGGTCTCTGAGATATATGTCAACTTTTGCTAGAGATTGAGTTTGACTTCTATTAATGGTTATTGCAAAACAGACTACAACTAGAAGAAAAAACTACATTCTCTTCAATTTAAACGAAAGTTTCATATCTGAAGGTGTTACACCACAATGAATTATATAAGTGCAATAACCAGTATTAATACCTGAAATAATTTTTACTTAAACAAAACACATTTCCCAACTTAATTACTCGCAATCTAGTTCCATTACACAAACCGTTCTTCTGATTCATATTCCTTAGTAACATTATTGTCACATCGACTTTTAGAACCAATCTATGAGTCAAAATAATTTTGGTATTTTTGATTTTATTTAGCATAATGTGTTTTTGAAAATTTTAGTTCAAATTAAAATCTAAAAAAATAATTGGTATGATCTTAATTAAAAACCAAAAAATTAATTTTTTTGTATGGAGCACAACTAAATTTGTTAATTTTGTTGCCAAGTATAGAAACAATATAAATTGAGTAAACCAGATATAAGTAAAAAATAAGGAGAAATATTTTTGCGCCTCTAATTAACATAATTTATTCGTATACACATTTTAATTAAAACATATATTTTAATTGGTTTTAAGAAAATAAAATAGTATGGATAACTGAAAATTATGTTTCGTATCAATTCTAAAAAGAAAATAGAAAAAGAAATATGTAAACATACATTCAATGTTATTAAAGATTTGTTTATAAAAGAGGTATAATGTAGTTAATAATAAAAATATTAAAAATCGTTTATAATTTTCTGTTACAAGTGCCTAATTTTTAGGTAATAACATATCAAATTTTATTTACTATATTTTAGTTAATAAAAAATTATAATTTAATACAATATAGTGTATTAACGCGTTTAAAATAAAATGTAACCGTTCAAAATGTTAATAAATAGTTCTCTTGGCGTTAAAGCTGCACGTTTACAAAAAAAAATGCATACTTAAAAATTTTTAAAGGGTAACTAAAAAATATGAAAATAACTAACCGTTTGAAATCTTCTTATTGGAAGGCGTTGATTGACCAAAAATTACATTTTCTTTAATTTTGAAGACATCTGTAATAGAATATAATATGGTTAGCATATGAAAAAAATGAACAACATAAATATAAAAACAGAATTTTATAGAGCATGATGTTACAATTTTTCTTACATAATGAATGATTTTAAAACATAAAACAAAAAAATTAGAAAACAGGAAACCAAATACTATTAACTTTAGTGACAATTGTAGGTTATTTATATTTGGTGTTCATAAATATATTAACGACATGAAAATTAGAAATATTACACATGAAACAACAATAACACAACTTACTCTACTGGATATGAAGACTCTAAGCTAACTTGAATCCACATAGATGATCAGAAATTCATATATGTAAAAGTATCTAACACACCAATATATTTCTAGAATAGTAGCCCATGTTACACATTGGTTGAAAACATATAAACAACCAAATACATATAGACAACCATAAAATTTCATAACTAACATATTAAACCAACAAAAATATTTAACATAAGTTTGTAACCAAAATAATAAACATTTAGACTGTATACATAAAAGGTTAATTCTTACACAAACTTACTATACACCTAAACTAAAAAAACCAAATGAAGATACGAACATGTTATAATCATATTAGCCCACCATTAACTTCTTCGATATTTTACAACAAAAAAAAATCGTTTTGCTTCACAATCTAAAAAACAAAATAAACCATAACAGCCTAATTAAATATATAGCTAAAGTTTTTAAGGTATTATGAGTTTCATTTCAACATTAATAAATAAATAAAGGTATATTTTATTATAAATTATTTGTAAATAAACTTTTGTTTTATTTCAATTCAAAGACCATTTAGTTAAATGTATTAAGTTAAATAATTAGATATCTATTTTTAATTAAATCAATATGAAATCATTTTTACATTAAAACCGTTTGACTACTAATAACAATATTAATTAGATAAATTTAGGTTTGAACTTTCCTTTTTTTGTTGCATATGTCAAAATTCAAATTTATATGAAACTGGTTACCTTGTTAGGTCAAAATTTAAAATTCAAATTTATATGAATGGGTCAACAATGGATTTGTAACTAAATTGTTATTGTTAAACAATAATAAGTCAATGGATTTGTATTTTAATTCTTAAAAGTAAATGAGTGAAATTAAATAAGTGGGTCAATGGGTCAACTAACGTAATTATAGTAAAACTTTTATTTTGAAAAGCATTTACTATTTTTATATATTAAAAAATCTTTGTATTTTTAGCTTCTATGATATTTCATATAACCTTAAAATATATATTTTTCTTTAATTAAAAATGTTAATTTAAGAATTAAACTATTATATTAGATTTATATAGCTATCTTAAGTATGGTAATGGTATATTCTTTAATTTCATTCAACAATTTGAATTTTAAATAAGTAGATATCTATTTTTTATTAAATCAATATGAAATCATTTTTACATAAAAACC
The DNA here is from genome assembly GCF_021521415.1 of Bidens hawaiensis. Lineage (NCBI taxonomy): Eukaryota > Viridiplantae > Streptophyta > Magnoliopsida > Asterales > Asteraceae > Bidens > Bidens hawaiensis. The sequence continues at coordinate 29,115 of NW_027493479.1, read as the reverse complement.
GTTTGACTACTAATAACAATATTAATTAGATAAATTATAGGTTTGAACTTTCCTTTTTTTGGTGCATATGTCAAAATTCAAATTTATATGAAATTGATTACCTTGAATGCAATTGAAAATAATAATTCTTCTTTAATTAACTAACCAAAAATAATTATGTGTATTTAATATAACACATATTAACTTTTCAGTATAATCAAAAGTAAATTATTTAAATTTTCTGTATTCATTAAATTTGTCATTTATGCTAATTAAAAATTAGTCAAATATAAAATATGGAAAGTTTTTTTGACATTGAAAACTATTAAAAACTTCAAAAGATTGTTGCAAGAGTGGTCAATTTCGGTTTTGAAAAACAAAAATAAATAAATGTAAATATTATTATAAAAAACTTTCCATTTTTTTATAAGTTTACTAACTAAACAATATACTATTAACTTTTTTTAATTATCACGAAATTATTGTCAAGACTCTAGCATCATTAACTTATTTAACAATAAATTCATTAGATAATTCTTTTTTCAATTTTATATATTAATCTTGACATTTATGCCTAATGAAAAGTTAGTCAAATATAAAAGATGGAAAGTTTTTATTTTCTATTTAGTTTATTAGTTTATTTTTTTAATTTCACCAGAATAATTTAGACGAAGAGGTAATTCTTGACATTTATGCCTAATTAAAAATTGGTCAATCATAAAAGATGTAAAATTTATTGAGATTGGAGAATATTAAAACTAAAAATGAGTGGTCAAATTCGGTTCTTAAAAATAGAAATAAATTAATGTATAAATGATTAGAATGTATCATTAAATTAAAGTTGATGAATATTTTTAAAATAAATAAGCAATTATAGTAAATATCTAAGATGTTCTAAATATACATTTGAAATAAGTAATACACCACATATTAAATTGGTCAAATAAATTAATGTGTTTTTAATCCAAAACTTATTAACTTTCAAGTATTATCAAAAGTTAATTATTTAAAATTTCCGGTATATATTAAATATGTCGTTTATGCTAATTAAAATTTGGTATAATATAAAAGATGGAAAGTTTGTTGAGATTGAATACTACTAAAAACTAAAAAAAGATTGTTGCAATAATGGTCAATTTTGAATTTTGTAAACAAAAATAAATAATTGTAAATATTATTATAAAAAACGTTCGATTTTTTGGAAGTTCAATAAATAATTGTTAAAACTTTCAAGATAAGATTCAAAAACTTTAACACGTAGAAAATAAAGATTGTTATTCATATAAAAATAAAATAATTTACATGAATTGTCTAAGCTACATAAAATAAAAAATGATAGAAAATTAATAACTGAGATACATTAGTAATGACCAAAACAAACATAATCAAACTACTCTCCATCAAATACTTTGTCAATGCAATTAGCCAATCTACCAACTTGGGCCGCCATAAATTGAAATTATTTAAAATAAATTAATGTTAGATATGCTGAACTATTAAAAAACAAATTAGTAAGAATTATCAATGGATGACACAAAGCTTGTGTGGGCAGTCGATGTATTTGTAAGTAGACATATTTGCACCGAGTGAGGCCTTCCGAACAATCAAAGATTTATTCTCGGCAAGCCAAACATCATGCTTAGGAATGCAAGACTTCCTTACATAGGCTTGCATTATGTTGTCCTACAAATTATTATTAAGATTAGTAAATAGTTGTATGAATAATCTAGTAAATTATTGAATATGTTAACAATACCATTTCGTCTTGAACAATCATTTCGATGGACCAATCTTGCCCGGGCTTTGAGTTATCCTTCAGCCGCCAAAGTTTCAAAATACAGACCTTTATGATACACTCACTATTAAGAACATCAAGTTGGTTCAACATGGTGATATTTGTTGGCTCCATCATGCTAGAAAAATTTAACAAAAAAACAAATAAATTAAAATTAAACAACAATAACACTTTTAAGCCTCAAAAATGAAATATGAAAATGGAAGGTATATAAACAAAAAAAACTAAAAACCTTGGCACAAAGCTCTTCGTTTTTTCTAAAGAGGCTTTGATGGTGTAAGAATTAGCCTTTCAAATGTACATATTTATAGGAAACGAATTAGGGTAGAGAAAATTATAGAAGGAAGGTATAAATGTAATTGATTAAAAACATAAATTTAGGAATTTTCAAAAATTTTCAAAATTATTATAGTAAGAAGGAATAGAATTGATATCGTAATTAATGGATTTTCAAATAATATGCAATGTTATTCGAAATACAAATAATATATTTCGAAATTTTTGAATTTTATGTAATGGTAGTTCTATAAAATGAAATGTTACATAATGTAAAATGTAAGTTACTAATTATATCGTATGTATTGTAATTCATATAAGGTGTGAAAATAAAAAGTTACTAATTTAGTTATATATATGTAACTCAATTGTTACTTAGTAAATCGTATTTCTAAGTCAATGTTGACAATTATAAGTGAATGGGTAAATCGGTTAAATATGGATTTGTAACTCAATTGTTATTGTTAAACAATAATAAGTCAATGGATTTGTATTTTAATTCTTAAAAGTAAATGAGTGAAATTATATAAGTGGGTCAATGGGTCAACTAACGTAATTATAGTAAAACTTAATGATTGTTAATTAAATTAAATTGACATTCAAATTTATACCATAATTTAGACAATAATTAATTCAAATAGGAAGGGGGGAGGGGGAATATCAAATTTATAAATTCGTAATTAAGCATTTCCTTAATAAAATGGGTCTTTCCTAATTTCCTTAATTTCCTTACGAGTTTGACAAATATAATTTAAATAATATCACATTTTAATAGAATTATAATATTTTAAATCGGTATCTCTATATTATATATATATATATATATATATATATATTATCCGTAATCTCTTCTACTGATGAAATAACAAATAATTAATTAAATTATTTACTATATATTATCTATAAAATTAACACAGGTGGTGAATGAAATCAACCAAAAAATAACAAAGGTGGTTAATGAAATCAACAAAAAATAATACAATTTTCAAATAAAAAATTTGAATATTTTGTATTCAAACTATAGCTACGATTTTAAAATATTACATTAATTAGAATATTTTTTGTTGTTATTAAATTAATCTAAATTTACACTTTTAGCTAAATGGAATATTAAAATATTAAAATATTACATTATTATTTAAGTATTCAAAATGAAAAAATAAAGATTAAAGGAAAGAGGAAAGATAATAATTAAATAGCATTGATTAATCTTATTTTAATATATTATTGATTTATTTTATTCACTTGAAAATTAGAGTAGGCATTGATATATATATGGAAAGTATGAGAATCAACCAATAAGAAGGGGGTATATGAACTTAAAGCTTAGTGCTTTAATTGTATAGTTAGATTCTACATAAATTTATACAATAATTTATTTTAATTCTTTTTATTTTAAAATATCGTTGTAACGTGTTTATTTTTATCTACTTTTCGATATAAATGAGGTTTAAAATTGGCTCCTTACGTAGAACGAGTGATTGCCCACTAGCTTATTTATATATCAATGTTAAACCTTAAAAAGTTATAATATTAATTATAAATTTATTATACACGATCCATCGTTTGTTTCTATTTAATTTTAGTTCATTGTCAGTATAGTATGATATCGACCTTGTTTCTTATGCACATGGAGTTTTGGAAGCTTCTAATTTTCCATGCACATATTTTTATTATTATTTGTTTTTGTTTAATTATGGGAAAGTAATGTGTGGAAAGTGGTGTGGTGTCTAGAATAAAGGATGGTTGTGGGTGGTTAGCACTCCATAGCCTGCCATGTATTAGGTTAGTGGGTGGTGGAGTTAGTTATTTCTTTGGTTTGTAATCTCCTTTATAAGGGGAAACGTATTTCCTTTTTATGATTATTAAGTAGAAAGTTGTCTTCACATTCCTTCTTATTTCTCATCAAGTCTCTCACTCCTTTTCTTGATTAACATCTGTGTTCGGATCTTAACAGTGGTACCAAAGCCAAAGCTGATCCACCTCTATGGATACTCGAAAGAAAACAAATGCCGAGTTCCAACAAGAGACTTGCGACCGGTTGGCTCAACATGACTCGATGTTTGAGCGAATTTTAACCGAAATGCAAAGTCTTACCGCGGCGGTGCAGGCTCTACGGGAACAAGATTCTGGCCGGTCACCAGGCTCATCCTCCGGTGATTCTGTGGTTAACACCACCAAGCCCTATCTCAAACTCCATTTTCCCCGGTAAAACGGAGGGGATCCGACTGGGTGGTTGTATCAAGCCGACCAATTTTTTGATTTCCAAAAGGTGGTTCCAGAAGACCAAGTTCAATTGGCTTCATTCCATCTTGACGGAATTGCTATACAGTGGCATCAATGGTTAACCAAGCACCGTGGACCTTTAACGTGGGTCGAATTTTTACAGGTTGTATTAGCTCGTTTCGGGCCGACCGAGTTTGAAGACCCCTCTAAATCCTTATCCCGTCTCAAACCAACCACTACCGTAGCTGTTTACCAAGAGGCTTTTGAAAAGCTATCCCACCAAGTTGACGGTTTGCCGGAATCGTTTTTGATCGGTTGCTTTATTGGTGGTCTCAAGGAAGATATCCGTATAGAAGTGAAGCTCAACAACCCGAAGCAACTCCATAAGGCTATCGGAATAGCCAGGTTGGTGGAGGACAAAATGAATCTGGGTCGCGAACTTTCTTCCGCTAACAACACCTCGAACCCACTTTCGGTTAACCAACTGCCCGGTTCCATAACACAAGGCATTTTGGGTCCAGCCCTAACTCAACAACTAGCACTGCCGGCTCCTAATCACGTTAGGCGACTCACAAGTGCGGAGCTAAGGGACCGTCATGCCAATGGTTTATGTTACAATTGCGACGAAAGGTATACGCCAGTCCATAAGTGTACTAAACCGCAGTTGTTTATGATCATTGACTCGAAAGATGAATCGTACCACCTTGAGGACAAGGTGTGTTCGAGTGGAGTGGAATGATATGGACCTTGTTTCTCATGCACATGGAGTTTTGGAAGCTTCTAATTTTCCATGCACATGTTTTTATTATTATTTGTTTTTGTTTAATTATGGGAAAGTAATGTGTGGAAAGTGGTGTGGTGTTCCTAGAATAAAGGATGGTTGTGGGTGGTTAGCACTCCATAGCCTGCCATGTATTAGGTTAGTGGGTGGTGGAGTTAGTTATTTCTTTAGTTTGTAATCTCCTTTATAAGGGGAAACGTATTTCCTTTTTATGATTAAGTAGAAAGTTGTATTCACACTCCTTCTTATTTCTCATCAAGTCTCTCACTCCTTTTCTTGATTAACATCTGTGTTTGGATCTTAACATAGTAATGTCTAGTTTGACATGGTCATGAACTATTTTCTAATAATCAACATTATAAATCTATAGACTTTAATACCCTTTACAAAATATTATGTATTCAGAACATTGTCCTTAGTAACATATGTATATTGCATCGTTGACATGATAAAGGGAAATGGTAAAACTCGTCTAGTATTCATTTTTGAAGTCTCAAAACTCCTCAAAATTTCAACGGATCGAGTGGCGAGCATATATAATTAGTGGCGAACATAGGACGGAAAACGGTAGGGGGTGGACTCGACATTTTTTTGACGAAAACGTGTAAATATACACTAACTTTTCAGACGGAACAAGATAAATTTACACTGATGAGCAAAAAAAATGAGAGGGGACCCTAGGCCCTTAATAAGCTACGCCCTTGTATGAACTAAATACAACATAAAATACAATAATTTAATTACTCCCTCCGTCTCATTAAAAATGTCATGATTTGGAAAACCACAAAGTTCAAGGTAGATTGAATGATTACTATTTTTGCTTACCAAACGACAATAAAACCCTTGGAAATTGAGAACATCAATATTGTTTATGATGTTAGTTGCGTGTGTTTAAGTATAAACATGAAAATTGGCTAATAAATACTGAATGTGGACATTTGTAATGAGACAAATAAAAAAAATATATACACTTTTAACGGGACGGAGGGAGTATATGATTACTGTCTCATAGTGATTATAATACATGTAAGGTTGTTTTGGCTGACTGATTTTTAATTTAAAATCATATTAAAACACATAATTGGTGTACACATCCTCATGGTGTAATTTTATAAGATCGTGTGTTATTAGAAATGTTGTTTGTTTGATCACTTTAAATCTTGATCAAATAACAAAATAGTCACACAAGTATAAGATTGACCTGAATCTGTGTCTTAATATGTTCAACATGATGTTTATTATAAATAACAAAGAATTGATGACAAGTTATTTTTTATTGTAGTTAAGCCTAGAAAGTATAGAGGATCAATAGGTGCTTTGAATGGCATACTACGTATGCGGGTAGTCACATGATAATATCATATGGTCTTACATGGTCACTGTTAGTTATTTTAGTGTTATTGGATTAACTTATCGATCGAGGAAATAACGTTAGAGATTAAAAGAGTTAGGTGACGTAGAAGTGCGGGCTCGATTTAATTCTAAAATGTTATTTGGGCTTTGTATTTGTATTTGGGCTTAAGTATAATGTAAAGTGGGATTGTAATTATTGATTTGGGCTCATGGGTTTTTTAATTTAAACAAATTGATGTTATAATCCTAGGGGATTGATAGATCTCGATCGATCAAACAGAAGAGAACAACGGTTTCTGGGTTCTTCTCTGATTCTTCATAGAACATTGTGTAACCCACAAATAGGTTTATCTGATAGTGATTACACGATTCAGAGAATGATCCAAGTTGCAATTTCTTTATCTACATCACATACACGATTACCAGGTTTGTTTACTTGTTTAATTGATTGATTTTGGGTTATAGATTACATAATATATACAACAGTCACATGCTAAGCAAGTTTATATTAACTACGTGTTTTGAATATGATTTAAATACCATATTTGCAAACAACATTTCGTGTATTACTGTGTATCAGATTTTAAATTTGCCAACATATCTGTTATTTTATGTTATAAATTTTTAGTAGTAAGAAAACATCTCCTAAGAAGTTAAAAAATATATGTATATCAGTTGTGCCTTTTGAAACGGAACATCGACTTCGACAATCCCGTCTCCGACTACAAAATGACCGGAGCTGTTAAAAAAAAAAACGGTAGGAATACGTAGAGGTGCACAAATCGGGTTTTACAAATACCCGGGTTCGGGTATGGAACCGGGTTCGGGTATGACCGGGTATTGAAAAATCGAGTATTGATAATAACCGGGTAGGGTTCGGGTCCGGGTATTGCCTCTAAAAACTATACCCTAGGCATCGGGTTCGGGTCGGGTATAGAACTGGGTATTCTAAAAACGGGTATTTGAATACCCTATTTTCGGGTATTGAAAAAACCCTATTTATGGGTTTTTTCGGGCTTTTTTTCCGGGTATTTATCAGGTATAGATTAGATTTTTTAAAAGGTTGCAATTTTTAGGAATCTTTTTTGGGTATTTTTAAGATATTTTTCGGGTATAAATCGGGAATTTGAAATACCCGGTTTCGGGTATTGGAAAAACCCGGTTCCGGGTATGGAACCGGTTCGGGTTTCGGGTATTACCGGGTACAAATTGGGTTCCGTTTGGGTTCGGGTTATAGTACTGAAATGCATACCCTATCTGTACCCTGCGAGTAAAGTAGGGTTCGGGTATTAAAAAACCGGGTGTTAAAAAGACCGGTTTCGAATTTTTATTTCGGGTCCGATTCCAATTTCAGGTTTTTTTGCACCTCTAGACATACGACATAAAAAATGTTCACAACCTTCTTTATCTCGGTAGATAAAGGTTGAGTCCCCATCTAAAAACAAAAAAAGAAATTAATGTCATTCAAATGGCCAAATGATCACAACTCACAAGTAACAACCATTCCAAATTAGAGATGAAAAAAAACCGAATTCGAAACCGCACTCGAAAAAAAAAATCGGAACCTGGTTTTTTATACCCGGGTTTTTACCACTCGAACCCGTACCCGAACCTACCCGTAGGGTAAGAATAGGATATGCATTTTAGTCCCAAAACTCGTACCTGAACCGGACCCGATTTGTAATCGCTAATACCAGAAAACCTAAACTGGTTCCATACTCGGAATCGGGTTTTCCAATACCCGAAATTGGAGTTTTCAAATACCCGAAAAATACATGAAAAATACCCGAAAACACCCCAAAAGTGTAGCCCCTTAAAATACTCAAACTATACCCGAAAAGTACCGGGAAAATCCCAAAAAAACCCGAAAATATGATTTTTTTCAATAATCAGAAAAAATAGGGTATTCAAATACCCGGTTCTATACAGTATACCCGACATGAATCCGGTGCATATGGTATGATTTTTAGAGACAATACCCAGACCTGAACCTGACAGGGTATTTCTAATACCCAATATTTTAATGCCCGGTCATACATGAAACCGAGTATTAGAAAAATCCGATTTATACACCTCTATTACTATATTAAATAGAGGATTTGATTGTGAGTATATTTTACTATTCATTTTATAGCAATTGTTTAAGTCTTATTTTCAATTTTCTTAATGTTAGACACAAACACTATTCAATTTTAAGCATTTTTATTTATATTTTTTTAACGGACAACAAACAGGGAATTGCTTATATACTTTGTACGGGACGACTTAATGGTAAAAGGTCTCCGCCAGTTGGCCCAACCTGCCAGAAGGCCCGTTTGTGGTAAAACCCGGACGCCCTCATGATCGAACTGGTTTCACAAAGATCCCAGTCTTCCTTCATTGAGTCACTCATATCACCTCCGAAGTGTTTTTTGTGAAGGTTGAACATGAGTTTCCATTAAGAAACCCAGTCTTCCGACCGCTACACCACACAAGAAAAGATTTTAAGCATTTTTATTGGTTCCGAGTGCTACATTTAAGTAATATATTGATCCACTAATGTTTTATTATTCTTTTGACAAGTTACAAGGAATAATACATACGGTATGACTGTCACCGACCACCATCATCGTTTTTAGTTTGGTACCGAAGAAAAACCACCAAACCATGACACCGCCGGCGGCAACAAGTAGAAGCGAGAAGAAACAACCTTGGTGGTGGTGCGGTGGTGAGAGAGTAGAGAGAGAGGGAGAGACGGAGAGTTGGGAGTGAGGGTGTTGGAAAATCGGTCTAATTTTTATGAGTAAACGTGCATGTGTAGTTCGATGTTTTTAGATATACTTTTTTGTTTGGTTTTTAGTCCCGTCGCAACGTGCGGGTTGTAAAAACTAGTTTAATCCAAATGTTGGAAACTATCATGGGCCATAGCCCATAACCACATGCACAACTTGTTGAAGGCCCATTAACTATTTTTTATGAACCATAGAATTATTGACTTTCATTCATTTGGTAGTACTCAGTACCCACAGCTCATGGGATTGGGATATGACACCCAATTATTCATGAAATGGGTCAAATGATTTGATTGAGCGTCATTTTCTCAATTGTATTCGTGGTTAGTCTTTTCTAGTATTTACTAATCGACATATTAAGACGGACCATCGTAAATAACGAGTCTTTAAGCTTACCCTAATGTCGGTTGTGGTTGTGTATTACGACAAATTACTTCACACATCAAGCTTGGAGGCTAACCCAAGTAGTAAAGACCAGTGTTACCTGACATGGCCAAAAAACAATTTTATATTATAGTATCTGATACTCTTTTTAAGTATAATTTATGTATTTGATAGTTAAGTGACACTAGTTCACATATATTTTCGAAACATGTCACCAATAAAATAATCATGGGTCCACCTGTATACAAGCTTCATATCAAAAGATAAACTTGATGGTTGTGGTGTCGATTCAAGATCTTGGATCAGAGGAACATGGTTAAGTAATGGGGTTGTCTTTGATGTAGATGTTATTTGTAAAATATGCTTGACTTGGAGTGAAAGGAACACCACAAAGGGACGTGTATAATGTTGGATTAAATATGAGGGGTTGATCACATGGGAAGGGACCTGTTCACGTGTTGCCGGGCTTAATAGTCATCCCATGAAAATTGTTTTCGTCGTTGCACTCACCGACATGCTCTGTTGTGAAGACAAGGTAACATGGCTTATGTGATAATACGTATATAAAACGATAATATGGGTTGGCTAAAAAGATATTGATGGTGTCGGAAATTTGAGGGTAGAGATGATTACATGTTGGTTCATGTGTAATACGAGCTTAATATGATTCGTGGCAATGAGATATATCAGATATTGTTGGTGTTAAAATTGATCAATCTATACGTCATATCCAGTACTGGACATATATATTAGAGTTGGGCCAAAACAAATGAACAAGGTTAATATTTTTCTATGTACGGATGTCTTTCTATCCGGATCGGGTCGCATAATAAAATACAACATTACTAACGGGCACGTAGTAAAGTAAAGAGTCATCATTAGAAACTTAAATAATAAAAATACAACAAAATAAGAAACCATACCTTCAAGGGTTGTTTTCTGACACCTAGGAAAAAAAAGCACCTAAATGAAAAAAAAAATCTTTCTCGATAAACGATAGCAAACGTTAATAATTTGATGATTTATATAAGGTGAGACGAGGGTGCATTCTATGATTCGTCTCTGTCTTCCTTAAACACAGAAAAATAAGGTTATAATAGTATATAAAAAGTCGTCTAAAAGTTAAATAAATTAAATTGATTGAAAGCAATAAATTATAGCTATCTAAAAGGCTTCGGTATAAAAATATAGAACTAGTGTAATATGAAACTAGGAACATGTGTATTTGAAGATAGGCTCTCTTTATGGAAAGCGTATACTTTATCTATTGGTGGTAGGGATATCTGTCACAACCCGAGTAAAGGCGGCGGAACATGCCGAGTTGTAATGATTGCCCATAGGCACATGACACTAATTAAAGTGACAATATTTAACAAGCTCATTTCATTTCACAACAACGAAAATGTCACATAAACAACTTGTTCATAAGATAAACATAACAAAATATAGCAAATAAATATTGGTCATTTTTGCTAATATCTTAAAGGTATTTGTGACGCTTTCTCCACAAGCTCCATAATCAACTTAAATGCAAACCTATAACATTTCATAAAATAAAGTTTATCAACACAAAGGTTGGTGAGCGATTCATAAGTTTGAGCATATGAGTATGTAATAAGAAAAGAGCCACAATCTTGCATACGAAACAACAAATAAATAGCAATAATTTGGATAATATGAGGTCGCTAATAAGAATACATTAGCGGCACCGTCTATAAGAGAATACCAAATAGATTCAGATTTCTTAAGGTCGTTAATAAGAATACATTAACGACACCGTGCTATAAGAGAATACCATATAGTTCATGTATTTATGAATCAACCTCCCAAAAGCGATAAAACACATAAGCATATAGACATATAAGGATAGAACACCAAATCGAGCAATTATTCAAGTAAAGTATACAACAACGTTTGTGGTTTAGGATTCAAGTATAAAGCATTTAATTTGAATAAGTATGAAATGTCACCCTCAAAACGAAAAGTAGAAAACGGGGTATGAAAATACTCACGTTCAAGTAATAAACTTGAAAGTTGATAATTTGGAGATTTTCCGGAACGACGGGTTTAACGAACAATGCCTAAAAGGAAAGAAGTTTCGGATTTAGAAAGGTCGTCTTGAAAGTTTTTAAATAAAATAAATGTTGAGAAATGTAAATAATTAAAGTTCAAGGTTTAAAATGTAACTATTTAAGAACTAATAATAATAACCCTTTAAAAATGTAAGTTTTCTCGAAACCGGGTTAAACTATCTAACCTTAATATTTACTCAACCTATGTTAAGTAATAAGGTGGGTAAAATGCAAGAATGCAAGTCCCTTTAGAATAAAGATACTAAAACGGGTTTTAACGAGTATTCGGGTTGTTGGTTCGGATCTTGACTATTGGTCAAACCCAAAGTCAACTTTCCAAAATATTAAATGTTATGAGATAACTCATAAAAATCCATTTATACTTAACCAAGTATGTAGATCTGTTGTTTTAGAACTAACAACGTACATTAAGCGAGTGTTCGGTTTTGTCGGTCCAAACTTTGTTATGAGATCAAGTTGGATCCAGCATTTCCAAGTAATTAAGAAAACACACTTGTGTGTCTTAAGCGAGTAAAAATCGGATTGGTTCGGTTTCCATCTCACAATAAGTTCATAGATGGTTTCCACATGCCCAAATATCTAAGAACTTGTATAATAATGTACAAATCAAAATACTTAAGTTTTACAACCAAAAAGTTAACAATAAAGTCTTTAAACAAAAGTTCGGTTTACGGTTCGGATCTAATTTCGGGTTAAGACCGAGTTTAGAATCTACTAACCCATAACCATGGAACTCATAACAATGGTTTTATAAACTGAGATCTAACATTAAACATGTTTAAACAAGTATTTAACTAAAACTAGTAAGCAAAGTTCGGTTTACGGTTTAGAGGTATTTACAGTTAAACCGAATCATAGACCCTCAAACCCATAACCATGGAACTTATAAATAAACTAAAAGAGTAAACTGCGGTTTTCGTCCCTGTGATTTGTCCAAATTTGCGATTTTAGTCCAATAGTTCCTGATTGTCTTTTTTCGTCCCTGTGGTTTCATTTTGCTTTCAATTATATCCTAACCAACTAACCCCGTTAAATCCACCTGGTTATGTCCATCATCTTGAGGGGCAGTTTGGTAATTGTACTCCCAAAAGAAACACCAACCAACCCTAAATCCCTAATTCCCAGACCTCTTTTTCATTCTTTTTGTTGTCTGTATCATCTTCTTCATCCCAAGATAGACAACATTTGAATAGACAATGTCGAGCTCCTATAACACACAATCACTTCGTCGCCGAGCCAACAATCGAATGGTGTTTTGCTCATGTGGTTCAGTTACAACCATTCGCACGTCTTGGACCGATGCCAATCCTGGTAGACGATTTCACTGTTGCACGAGTGTAAGTTTTTTTTATATTGAAACTATATTTTGTTTTTTTTCCTAATTACTTCAAAATCTTACCAGGCATCAAGATGTGGTTTTGTTGATTGGGTTGATTCCCCATTGTGCCAAAGAGCTCAAGAAATCATTACTGGTCTATTGAGATCCGCCAATAATCACGGAGCCATGGCAAGAGCTAATGCAATTCAAAACAAAAGGCGAAGATTTATTTAGGTTTAAGTTGGATGTTTTTTTTGTTGTATTTGATTTTTAAATGACCTGAAACTTGTAAAGGTCACTGGCTTTATGTTTTTATGTTGTACTCTTAACTATAGGATGTGATTAAATGCACTATGTTGCAAATTTTGTTGATGACCACTATTAATGAAATTTCGTATTTTGGCTACCATACGACAAGTTTGGTTTATTAACGTTAGGGGTGCAAATGAGCCGAGCTCAAGCCTAAAAACAAGCTCATTCAATAAACGAGCCCGAGCCCAAGCTTTACTTACGAGCTCGAGCCGGCTCGCGAGCCTAAAAATAAGCTCGTTTAATAGAGCTCGAAACGAGCCAAGCTCAAGCTCGAGCTATGTATAAGTTAAACGAGCCGAGCTTGTGCCTAGTCGAGCTTGGGCTTGGCTCGGCTCGTTTGCACCCCTTAATTACCTTATGCATTATAACAATAGGTTACAAACGAAACATTGTTTGTCAAAACTGAGTTGGTCAAAAACCACCATTTTTGTCATTTGCCGACACTAGAATGCATAATTCAATGGATTCTTGCAACTAGTTTAGGGTATGAAAAGTTTACCTAATATTTTATGTACCAGCTCTTCATTTTTTTAGCAAATAATAGAGGTCATTTGACACCTTATCTTGTTAATTAAAGATATTTACTGCAGTGACCTGTTAGCATGATATCACTTGGAAATGCTAAAGACAAGTACCTGGATTTTAAAAAGACAATCAAATACTAAAATATGCAACTTGTCAAAATCTGAATTTTAAAAAGACAATTACCTTGAAAAACTCATATTTGTCAATAAAGTCAAACATACCAACAAATAACAACCATATAATCACAAGCATACTAAAACATCCATACTTCAACCAAAACATAGCATCCATTACATAAAAACTAACATGCAACATCTAGAGTCAAAGCCTTGATATACAAAACATGATAACCATCAAACATAAATACTAGATTATGTTTGGGAAAGTATTGCAAATTCGACTAAAAAGTCAAACATGCCAAAACATGATAACCATCAAACATATTAACAGTTTCAAAAGACAATCAACACAAACACCATTCAATCAAAGACCTTTGGTGGTGCCTTTCTTTTTTGAACCTCCCACCTGTGACACTTTTTCTTTCCCTTTGGTGCTGCCCTTCTTTTTGAACCTTCCACTTGTGACAACTTTTTCCCCCCTTTGGCTGTGCCCTTTTTCTTTTCAGGCTGTGATGAAAAATTTGGCGCGGTACAAGACCTTATATTATGCCCCTGTGTTTTGCAATTCTTGCACGTGACCGTGTTACTAGACCTTGGCATATTCCATTCCCTAGCAAGTTCGCTCAACTCCTCAGCACTTTTCTTTCGTTTCTTCTTTGGCCTTCCAATTTGTTTGTGGTGCTTTGGAGGCTTAAGAGTTGTTGGGCATTCTGAAGGCGTCCATATTTGAACACCGTTGATTGGGTCAATGGTATGATCGTACACCTTCTTCCATGTATCAAGCAAGTAGACTTTAGAGATCCAAGCCTCTGGAATGTCAACATCCATGCCATTTTGGGCCATATTATAATTGACTGCCACTGCATGCTTGCATGGTATGGCAATCAACTCCCACATTCCGCATGAGCAAGTCTTCTTGTCAACATCGACTACACATTGATCTTGTGAAGGCCCACTTACTTGGTACTTGTTCATCCCATTCCATATGACTTTGTACAATAATGCATCTTTTTTAATTCCTTCAAACAGTGTTGTTGCTTTCGGAGTCAGAGGACCATCACACTTGGAAATGCTTTTACGAACTAAAACAATTCTCTTCATCAAATATTCCCTAATAAACTCCAAGCAGGTTATAATGGGCTTGTCTCTTCCGCCAACCAGTTTCCTGTTGAACACCTTGGATAGATTATTTAAGAGAACATCACTTGTTGACCTTCCTGCAAAGACACAATAGATAAAATAATTAGGGTTGTGTTTTTCAATATAAGTTTAGATTTTAACTTTTTAAACCCAAATACCGATCCTAATTTACCAGAACCATTTAACCCAAAACCCGAACAACCTGATCCGAACGACCCGAAACCCGAAAAAATAACCAGAATCGTACCACTGAACACGTAATACTTTTAATTTTAAAGAATCGTACCACTAAAGTATGCTTTAGACCAGTGCTTTGGGTGGATATCACGTAGCCAATCATGTAAAGCTTGATCTTGGACCTTCACTTCTGTCATTGCCTTCTCAAACTGTGGAATAGTAGTTGTTGTAGCACACTTCCAAAGTAGATCTTTAAACACATGACCCCTCCACTTAGACTTCATATTCTCATGAATGTGTCTCAAGCAAAATATGTGTTCAACACTTGGATATGTCTTCTTTAAAGCTGGTATAACACCCTGATTAATAATAAACCCAAGTAAACACAATAAGTGATGACAAAAATAGTAAACACAATACGTGAACAGTTAAAACTTGGATGTACCTTTTGTCGATCACTAATGAAAGTGAAATTGGAATTTGCATATAGATCAAGATCACGACCTAGGCACTCCAAGAACCAAGTCCATGATTCAGTTGTTTCAGCTTCGACTAAAGCATATGCCACGGGATATATGCAATTATTTGAGTCTACTCCCATTGCAGTTAGAATCTATCCAGGAAAAGGCCCCTTCATGAAGCAGCCATCCAATCCCAATAGGTCCCTACCACAAGCTTTAAACCCTTCCCTCAATGGAGCTAAACAAATGTAAACCCTCTTGAACTGCCTTGTTAAACTAGATGGGTTAAACTCTTTCTCTACCTCAATCGCCACAGATGTTCCCGGATTAGCTCTAACTAGCTCCTTACAATAGTCCCTTAGAAGTGCATACTGAGTAGTGAAATTACCATCAATCTTCTGCCTAGCCATGGCCCTCGCCCGGAAAACTTTAGTCTCTGAGAGTTGTATTTGATATTTTCTCTGGAATTGATCTTGTAGTGCTTTAACTGGTATGTTGTAGTTCGAAGCAACAATTTGTTCAGCTTTTTTATCAATCCAACTCACAGTACACAACTTGACATTTCTTGTATTAAGGCATGTATGCTCATTAGTAAAGGTCTTCACAACACAAGAGGATAATTTATTGTGGTTGGAGATATGTAAGACAAAAGGACAAGTGGGAATCAGTTTTTCTTCCATTGGTTCTTTCATTGCTTTTTTTGACTTATCCACCTTTTGATACCCACCAACTTTACTCTTCACAACTACCTCTTTGGACCCACCAACAGCATGTGTAACTCCAGCACACAACACCCTTACTCTTTCTTTATCATTATTTTTAAAGTAAAGTTGCCTTCTACTCTCATTGCAAAACTTCTTCACTAGATCCCTAACTTCATCCCTATTTGAAAACTGTTGTCCAACATAAAAAGGTGCAAACACTGGATCTTTGCCCTTTCTATTCTTCTTCCTAGCCTTTTTCATTGCATTGCTTAAAGGTGTTTCATCTTCATCCATGCTATCAAAATCATCTAAGTCAACTTCAAAATCACTGTTATCATCTTCACTAGCGAAGTGTTGATGTTCTTCATTAACAGGTATATCCACCACAGATCTAAATTCATTCATGTCTACTTCTAAATCATCACAGCTATTATCACTGTCAACAAAGAAATTAGAATCCTCAGAATCATCTTCATCGCTACTCTCTCCATCCCCATTGTTATCTTCGTCACCACTCTCACCATCCCTAGTGTTATCTTCGTCACCACCCTCACTATCCCCATTGTTATCTTCATCAATGTGATCCTTAGTCCTAACCTCATTATCTACTTGGCTTACTTGACTTTCATTGATAGTTTCTGTAGTGCCTATTGCCTGGCATCCAAGCTCAGTGTATACCTCAATAACCTTAAACTCCTCAACATACTTAAACAACTCATCAAGATCAGTGTCATTTGTTAAAGCCCTTAAACCATAATCAAGATCCCTGTTTGGAACCTTAAAATAGTAATAAAGTATTTCATCTCCTACATAAAGATCTAAGCAATCTGTCATAGATTCTAGTTCGTGGAACCCAAACTCGAAAGAGTCAACCATATCAAAAAACCCTACCTTTCCATTAACATAGGTTCTTCCTAGAGGCTTTGTGAATCTCCCACCATAGTTAAACTTCATGGAGAAAACCTTTGGGTGACCCCCTGCTTAATAAACAATATCAGTAAAGATTTAATAACTATTGTTGATCCAGACAATCATGGAAAAAAGTTTAAAGAAACCGGTTAAACAGAGATCGGTACTTACGATATTCTTCATCGGGGTCAAACTTTTCATGTGGAGATCGAAGCCACCAGAGACTAAGCGCCATGATCAAAGATTAGTGGTGAATCGTCGTTGTTTGTTCGTCTAGAGTTTGGAATTGTGGTTCATTGTTCTTCTAGGGTTTGGAATCGTGGTGTCGAACAAAACAATTGAAAAAGACAATTGGATGGTTTTTTAATAAGGGATTTAGGGTTGGTTGGTGTTTCCTTTGGGAGTACAATTACCAAACTGCCCCTCAAGATGATGGACATAACCAGGTGGTTTTAACGGGGTTAGTTGTTTAGGATATAATTGAAAGCAAAATGAAACCACAGGGATGAAAAAAGACAATCAGAAACTATTGGACTAAAATCGCAAATTTGGACAAACCACAGGGACGAAAACCGCAGTTTACTCAAACTAAAATGAGCAGAAGTTAAGCATGGTTAGTGTGTATAAACAAGTTATATAAGTATATATATATATATATCAAGAACACGAAGTTCTCCTTGAAGCCTTGCCTTACGAGGTCCGAAACCTCAGCGTCTGAAGCCGGAGAAGCAACTACCAAAGGTAACAAGGGATGTATATTATATATATGTTTTACAATCATAAACAAGTGTTAGTAAGACTAAATTAGAAAGTACAATTAAACTTAGTTTGACTTTTGGAAGTCAAACACTCAAGAACACTTAAGAAAAAAACCTTGAATCTTTGATGTTTGAGAGAGAATTTGGAGTTGTAGCAGGGAATAATGGATGGAAATGGTGGTGTATATATAGGGGAAGGATGGTGGTCAAATAAGGGTGTTAATATCAAGTATTTACATGAAAAGAGGGTCAAAACAAAACACAAAACAACAAACACACGAGCTGCAGGTCTGCACCAGGTCGCTATACGCGGCGTATAGGGCTATCCCTGGGGTGGTGGCTGGTAATGTCTTTCAAAAATGACAGAATGGTCCCCGGAGTTCGTTTTAAGTGATTTTTACGCTTTTTAAAGACCGAAAAGGATGTTTTCAAGACCCAACAAGTGTAAAACAATATTGTAACATAAAAACCATCATTTTGATTATATCATAAGTTTCAGTTTACAAAACGGGTCGGTTTACATGATTAAAGATTACAAATCGAGACCCAAAAATGACGAATGTCACATTATCTTTATCAAATCGGTTTTACAGAGCCTTCAGAATTACTCTCTCTCTCTCTCTCTCTCTCTCTTTATTATGGTCCCGACTAAGGTAATTGTGATCTTGGAGGCATTATGCAGAAAATTTTACGGGGAGGTTAAATGAAGTGAGAAAAATCATTGGGTCATTTAGGATAAAGTGCCTCTACCCAATAGGTTGGGAGGTCTTGGTTTGTGCAAACTTAAAGTGTTAAGCAAAGCTTTCCTAACTAAGTGGGAGTAGAGATATAAATTAGATAAGAATGGGCTTTGGAAAAAAGTTATTGACGTATTCATTGGTCTAGAGATTATAGCAAAGTGGTTCTATTCAACAATAATATTTCAGGTTCTTGGAAGGCGATGGCGAAATATCTTAACTAGAGATGATAGCAAAGTGGTTCTTTTCAACAATAATATTTCAGGTGCTTGGAAGGCGATGGTGAAATATCTTAACTTGAGATGGGAGTGGTGATGTTGGAGTACCCTTTTAAAGGAAAGCTACGAGATGGGAATAACATAAGATTTTAGTTGGATCTTTGGTATAGTAACACCCTATTGAAAGATAGTTTTCCTAATTTGGTCATTTTGAAAAATAATAAGAGTTGCAAAATAAGTGAGAGGATTTGGTGGTTAAACAATTCCTATAGGTGGAAATGGAAATGGTGGAGGGAACCGGGAACCAATGCTGAAAGGTTCTACAGGGAAAAATTGTTCAAAGTTATGTCCTCTATTAGATGGAAAGGGGGAGATGACTCTTGGAAATGGTAAGGGGACAACTCAGATGATTTCTCAGTTAGCTCCATCGGAAAAACGATGATTCAAGTTAGCTCCTATTTGGAACATTTAGTCTCTTTGTGGTGTAAATGGGTTCCGCTAAAATGAAATATACTTGTGTGGAAGGTTTTGCTGAACAACCTTCCTATGTATGAAGCCCTAACTAGGAGGGTAATCAGGGTTCAGTCTCCTAATTGTGTCTTGTGACTTGGTTAATCATGTTTTTTTCGGTTGCCTTTTTGCTTCGGTGGTTTGGCAACATATTAGTTTCTGGTGCAAGATACCCCATATATTTGTTTTTAGGTAGAAGATATTAACAAAGGTGAGACTGAGAAGAAGATCATTGTAGGAATTATGATTATTGCTTGTTGGAGTTTGTGGAAGCTAGAAACAGGAAGATCTACGTCATTTACGACCGTAAAGAGCTTGAAAATGAGCCATGTCAATGCTAGAATGATAGCTATTGTTATAGGAAAACTCGATGAACGGAATGTGAGAATCCCAATTCCCACCGAAATCAACAACACATGCTCGTAGCATATCCTCGAGTGTTTGGATCGTACGTTCGGATTGACCGTCCGTTTGAGGATGATACCGGTGCTAAGATCGAGACGAGTTCCCAAGGCTTCTTGAAGAGATCACCAAAAATGAGAGGTAAAACGGGCATCGCGATCAGAAATGATAGTCAATGGTAAACCGTGTCGACACACAATTTCCCGAACATAGATTTGAGCAAGCTGCTCGACATAATACTTTTCGCGGATCGGAATGAAATGAGCATACTTGGTTAAACGATCAATAATCACCCAAATACTATCGTTGCCTTTTTGGGTGTTGGGTAATTTAGTGATACAGTCCATAGCAGTGTCTTCCCATTTCCAAACGGGAATCGGTGGTTGCTCAAGTAGACCAAAAGGTCTTTGATGTTCGGCTTTGACTTTTGAGCAAGTAAGACATTTAGATACAAACAACGCTACGTCCTTTTTCATACCCAGCCACCAAAAGGTAGCACGAAGATCGAAATACATCTTATCCGCACCGGGATGAACAGAATACCACGAAGAGCTTCGTCGAGTATACAAGTACGAAGATCATAGTGATTGGGAACCCTAAAACGATTGAGAAAGTACAAAAGACCATCGGGTTTGGTTTCGAGTTGAAGTTCGGCACCACATGACGTTTCATCGTGCATGTTACCTTCTTCAACAGAGGTACGTTGAGCTTGGAAGATACGGATTTGAAGATCGGTTTGAACAACAACGCTTAAGAGTATAACGGATTTAACATTAATCTTTCGACTTAGGGCGTCGGCGACAACATTCGCTTTACCGGGGTGGTAGCAAATTTCGCAATCATAATCGCTAAGTAATTCGGCCCATCATCGTTGTCTCATGTTGAGATCTTTTGGTCAAAAATATGTTGAAGGCTTTTATGATCGGTAAAAACCACACATTTCGTACCATAAAGGTAATGTCTCCAGAGTTTGTGAGCGAAAACGATGGCACCAAGTTCGAGATCATGAGTCGTATAGTTCTTCTCGTTGACCTTAAGTTTCCTTGATGCGTAAGCGATGACTTGACCTCGTTGCATGAGAACACAACCAAGTCCTTGATGAGAGGCAATCGAAAAATACAACGAAATCGCTGTTTCCATCGGGAAGGGTTAGAACGGGAGCATTGCAAAGCATGTCCTTTAGAGTACAAAAGGCTTCCTCTTGCTTCGAACCCAAATCGAATGGGGTTTACCTTTAAAGGTGAGGGAGGTAAGAGGAAAAGAGATCTTAGAAAAAGTTTCAAATGAAACGCCGATAATATCCGGCCATACCTAGGAAGGATCCAATTTTCGTGGGAGTCGTTGGAGTTTTCCAATCCTTAACGGCCTTAATCCTTAATGGCCTTAATTTTAGCGGGATCAACAAGAATACCTTTGTCTTTTACGATATGTCGTTAAAATTGAACTTCCTCTAGCCAAAATTCACATTTGGAGAATTTGGCATAAAGTCGCTAGTTTCTAAGGAGCTCGAGAATGGAACGCAAATGATGTTCATGTTCGGCTTTAGATTTAGAAAAGATAAGGATGTAATCAATAAAGACAATAACGAATTTATCAAGGAATGGTTTGCAAACACAGTTCATGAGGTCCATAAATACCGCGGGTGCATTTGTTAACCCGAAGGGCATAACCAAAAATTCAAAATGTCCATATCGAGTACAGAAAGCGGTTTTAGGAATGTCTTCTAAAAGTAGCGTTTCCAAAGACTATAAGAATATTACCGTTGACGAGTGGAATGCGAATGAATTTATCGAAACAAACAACTTCGGCACGGTGCAAAGATAACCAATCCATGCCTACTATCACATCGAAACTTCCCATTTGCATCGAGATGAGATCTATGGAGAATATATGATTAGCAAGGAAGAGAGTACAATCGCGGACGACGGAGTTGATGGTAATGGAATTGCCATTGGTGACTTCAACAGAAAACGGTTTGGAAAGCTTGGTTCGAGGCATAACAATTTTCGGCTCAAATTTCAAAGAATAAAACTTCTACGGAACCAATATCAAATAAAATAGAAGCCAAATGATGGTTCACCAAAAACACACCGTTCACGACATCGTTTGCCACTTGAGCTTGGTTTGCATTCATTATGAAAGCTCGCCCTTGATTGCCACGGTTGACTTGAGGTGCTTGTTTTGGAGGAGGTGGTGGTGCTTGGATTGCATGGATGGGTTGGATGAGTGGTGCACTGAGTTGGGGAATTTGGGGTTGGTAGGTTTGAACTTGGTAGGCTTGGGTTTGGTATTATGGTATGGTCACGGTTTGTGCTTGGTTGACAAAGGTTAATCGGGGACAATTATTGCGGAAATGGTTAGGATCTCCACAACCGAAGCAAGCTCAGGGTTGCGGTTGGTTTGGTGGGTAGGGTGCATATCGGTTTTGGGAATTTTGGGGAGTGGTTCTTGGTTGGTTAGGTTGGGCTTGTTGTGCAGATCGACATGTAGTGTTGAGATGACCAAAACGGCTACAAATAGTGCCATTGGAGACATGGCAAATGTGATGGGTGATGTAGTTGGCAAGTGTTGCATAGTAGGAAAGTACCGGTATAGGGTCTTCGGTTTTGGGAGCTTGGGTTTGATTTTGTTGCGGTTGGGGTTGGGTAACAGCAAAGTTTCGGTGATTGGTTTTGGGGTTTCTTGTTGTTGTTGTTATTGTGACGGGAAGAGTTGGGTTAGTTAATGGCTTGTGGTGCGGGTTCAACCTTGGCTTGCGGTGTTGGCTCGGGCTTGGCTTTCTCACTCGGTTTCTTGAGGGTTAGGGTACTCGCCTTCACATGATTTTCTGATAGCGCACCGGCTAAAGTGTTGGCGTCCTCAAGGTTCACGGGTTTGCTACTCATAACGGAGTCCCGGATTTTCATCGGTTAACCCTGATGTGCTTGAAGTAGTTATAAAATAAATAACTAAAATTATACTAATTTAGACACTAAGTAATACTCTAGACCCTTAAACTTAACTTAAACTACTAACCGGCAAGTGAACCGGTCGACTCTAGTACAGCTAAGTAAGTCCGGATATCGAACCACGAGACTCTTTAAATTACGAAACTAGCAAATTAGACTCAACTACAAGACACGACTAATTATTAATAATATTTGAGGGGGATTTTAAAACTAATTAATTTAAACTCTAATAATAATAATTAACTAATGATTACTTTAATTAAAACTATTAATAAACTAATTAATATAATAATAAACCCTAAACCTAATTATTATAATAATAATAATAAAACATAATCATTACTTATTAATTAACTAATAAAACTTAAACTAATTTACTTTATCTAATAAACAATTTAGAAAACTTGGATTAATTTAGATGATTAGATTAACTACCCAGGACGGAATCCTCAAAGTTACGGTTATTAATTTAAATGGAAAAACGCAAGTTATGGAACCGGGATCATAAAATAGACCCTTGACAGAAAACCCGAACAGGACCCTTGAACTTCAAGAAGACGCCTATGGATCTCTAACAAGTTTTAAGACTCACCAGTTTTATATTAAACTTCCTTACGGTTATTTAATTGCTTATGTCTAAGTATCTTTTATGACGAAAATCTACCTTACAACGCTGAATTCAAAAGATAGCAAAGCACACCCAATTAATTTAATAGTCTAAGATGACAATCAAACCTAGACGGACTCCTTACGAAGAACTAAATCTAGCAATCCCGACAAGCAAAGATCTATTAATAGCCTATCATTTTACAAGTTTTTAGACTACCAGCTCACTTTTATTTGTTTAATTGATTTTATTGTTTCTATGATCTTAATCGATATCAATCATAAACTAGTCAAGAACACACAGTAAATGACCTAAAAAAACCCTATCCTATGAAACAATCAACAAGGGCAATGTGAAACAATAAATTCAAGTAAACAAAATCAAGCAATCATACGCATCAACTAAATAAAACTCAATCGTTTACTTAGAACATAAAATCCATAACGAAACGAAAATCCAAATAAAATCAAACTGAACTAAGGTTCATCACGACCTAGGCAGTCTATGAAATTTAGCCTTGCATATTAAAATCTAAATCAAACAAAACAAATAATAACGAAAACATGGTGAAAGTATAAGAAACGGGGAATCGAAGATGATAAAACCCATAAACTCGAACGTGAACATGTAGCTCTTCACCGGATGTTCTCTTGCCTTCAAAATCACCAAAAAATGCATAAAATAGCTCCAAGAACTCTCCAAAATCGGCTGGTGGCTTTCAGGTTATGTCAGGTTTAAGTTAAAGGTGTTTAAATAGCGAAAACAAAGCCCGACAATAAACAAAAACGAGTTAAAAACCAATCAGCATTGCCTAGGCGCCACGCTAAGGGCTTTTTGCCTTTCCCCTAGGCGCGGCGCGGCGTGCTTCTCCAAGGGGGCCGGTCAGACCGGCCCGATCTGACCGGTTCTCTGTTCTGGTTCTTCCTGACGCGTTCCGGATCTCCGTTTCTGTCACACCCCGATCGTGATGGCGGAATAATCGAGGCGCGGCGACTAAGTCGTGATTGTTGAGCACAATAGTATAAAAGTCTAAATGCATAAACATAACCAAAATGTCAAATATTACACCATCCAGGTAACATGAAACAAATTGTTTTAATACAAAATATCAAGTTTCCAAACAACTCCTAGGACTAGCCTTCATCTCTCTAAGGCCTCTAAACTTGCTAGGGATTTCTTGCTGCATTATTTCCTGAAAACATGTAACAAACTGTCAACTACATAAAGTAGATGAGTGAATTCATAGGTTTAAAGAAAAAGAGTTTATACACAAACATACTAGTATAGGTTGTAGGGGTTTATATATAGGGTGTACCTGCGGCTAACCCACCACTCCTACAACTTATACTACTATGTTTGGATATAATACCCGGTTTTAAGATGGTTTGTAAGAAAAGGTCTCTTGGTTTTCCCAAAGAGGTTTTTGTAGTAAGTAAAACATGAAATGTTCTCCTGAACTCTCAGCGGGCTTATTATTCTCCCATTAGAGTCGTTTGTGATAAGATTACTCAAAGATTTGTGGTCTCCCAACGGTACATGTAGCACATAGCAGTTAAGCATAAATAAGGACATATAGATTTGAGCATGCTAAGTTTACTAGATAAACCAACACCAAGATCCCACTGTTTACTAGTATCCAAGATGATGGTGAATAAATGATGATGATGATGAATGATGATGAAACTCAATGATCACACAAGACTTGATTGATCCCACGCAAGACTTAAACCAAGACTACCTCGTTCTTGTCATCCAGGACTCAGCTAGGTTCTACCGAGAGTAGGATAGACTCCCCAAAGAATCCTGGGTTCCCTTGGTCCCTACCGAGACTAGTATAGGTCCTCAAGAGTTATGGATTTCACCGAGACTAGTATGAAATCCCATGAGTTACGAGTGCCACCGAGAATAGAATGCCACTCATGGTCGCGAGTTCTACCGAGAGTAGAATAGACTCTCGCGTCCAATTCAACTCATGATGCTTTGATCTCTAGATTTCCATGCTGACACAATGACTATGATGATATGAATATGATTCCATTCCCTTGATGTCAATGTTCATAGAATTTCCCATACTCATTGATTTCCAATGTTCTTAGATCTCATAAGTTGATGGGTTTTCCCCATGTTCATAGATTTCCAAAGTTTATAGATTCTTAAAAAGCTTGTGGATTTCCGCACGTGTGTAGAAATCCAAAAAGTTTATAGTTTAAAGAGTGTTTGCATAAATGATTTTATCCAAACGTGTAAAGTTACCATGTTTCCACCCCATAGTTTTGAAAAGCTTAAATAGGGGCTATGAACTCACCTTGATCTCGGGTTAGGATGGTGCTACAATAGATCTCCTTAGCCTAGAGTTGAACATATATATAAGGTTAACAACGTGCTATAAGTCTAAGAAAACGAGCTTACGCGGCCTCGAGCAAAAACTGGGTTTTAAAGACGAAAACAGCTTGGTTCTGGCTTGATTCGATCGAATAGGAACACGTTCGATCGAATAGACACACATTCGGTCGAATCTGTGGCACACTCGATCGAACTAGAAACACATTTGGTCGAACCAGTTGGAAAAACTCGTTCGGTCGAACATGGAACTTGTTCGATCGAATAGACACTCGTTCGATCGAATACGAAACTCATTCGGTCGAATGAGTTGGAGACCATTCGGTTGCTTTCCTATTCGATCGACTGGACTGATTCGATCGACTGGTTCGATCGAATGAGTCTGATTCGACTCCTTCAAGCTGGGCGACGGAGAAACCTACGGGTTTTTCAGATTTTCCAGATTTTTGACCCAAAATCGAAGTTTTTGACATGGAAATGCTCGGGATTGAAAGGGCTATCGATTCCTAGTGATTTTAAACACAAAAGCCTGCATTTTGACACCAAAAAAAGACGGTTTTTGACCCGAAAACTCAAGAAACGAAAATGGGTGTTTTTGCTCGATTTGAGGCCGAAAATGGTTATGAAAAATGGATGATTTTCAAGAAGATCTTACCAAGAATAACAACAAACAGATTTGTGGACTCGGATTTGAAGTTTGAAGACTTTCTCTCTCTAGTTTCTCTCTCTAGAATGAGAGTGTTTGGGTGGGAAGTGTTGGTGGAAATGAAAGAGATGGTGTAAGAATACTTGATTTTCCGCTTAAATACTCGGGTGACTCGGGTTCGGGTTTAGGCTACCGACGGGTCAAGACTAGTCGAGTTCATAAGTTTTTAAACAAACTAAAACTTTTTCAGCAAAACTTTTATAAAACCATTTTCCGAATAATTATTTGAAATCTTTTTAATAAGAACATTTAATTTTTCGAAAGCATAAAAATTAATATTTTTCAGGCGTAAATGTCGTTTTATAAAATAAACATTTTAAATGATAAAAGCAGATTTTTCCAATGATATGGGTTCCGAACTTATCGTCCAGAATCCCAAAGTCTATAGTTTCCGATGATTTCACGATCCTAGTTTACCAATCGAATTTCAGGGCGTTACATCCTCCCCAATTTAGAGGAATTTTCGTCCCGAAATTTAGAACTTAGTATAGTTGATGCAATGATGTTTTAGATCAAATGATCCCATGATGACCACTATGCGCCACTACCCCTAATTTTTGTCTTGGATACCACCCAAATCAAGTTGAAGGGGTTTATATATAGGGTGTACCAGCGGCTAACCCACCACTCCCTCAACTCCACTTGGGTGTTTCTTTCGACTCCTATTAGTTCAATGACACACAGGACGACACACTATTTTCCACTACAAGGCATCACCTTCAAGCTTTACATCAGACATATTCATTTCGGATTGAAGGGGTTTATATATAGGGTGTACCAGCGGCTAACCCACCACTCCTTCAATCTCCAATGAATAATTCCCTCAATAACTCTTGAATTTAACGCCTCACAGCTGCCACGCTAACTATGAGTCCCTAATTCCAAGTCTCGCTTCAGACATAATCAACTTGTGCCGAAGGGGTTTATGTATAGGGTGTACCAGCGGCTAACCCACCACTCCTTCAACATTCATTGATTAATTCCCTACACGAAGCTTGAGTTCACGACTCATAGTTACACAATAGCATATTGTTTATACACGTATACACCTGTGAACTTGATGTAATTATATTCCGGACTATAATTACGAGTTCACCTTGTATCAATGTATAAACTCCATTGTGTGCGGCTAGAAAAATCGACACGACACCACACACACACACACAACCATGCTTCATGAATGCTAGAATGATGACAAATTTTGGCTCAATGATACATAGTTTACCCCAATGTTTACATGATTAAGTATGCACAACTTGTGTTTTCCAGCACGAGTCATGGGTAGCCAAACTTGGTGTTATGCAAATAAGAGAATATTTATAAGCAAATAGGAACAACATGATACTTCATTGATTGATATTGGTCCCTGATTACATGATTACGATTACATAGACTCCAAGATTTCTAGAATTACAAAGATGATGACTATGCGAACAGATGAGGGTATTCCTCCTTCATCTTATCCTCTCGCTCCCATGTGAACTCGGGTCCACGATGGTTGTTCCAACGTACCTTGACTATGGGTATCCGGCTTCGCTTAGTCCTTTTGACTTCTCGATCTAGGATCTCGACAGGTTCCTCAACAAAGTGTAGTTTGTCGTCGATGCGAACCGTGTCGATCGGGATTTGAGCGGTCTCGTCAACGAGGGCACTTTTTGAGTTGCGACACATGAAAAACGTTGTGAACACGGCTGAGTTCTGGAGGCAATTCCAAGCGATAGGCTACGGGTCCGACCTTTTCGATGATCTTGAAAGGTCCTACGTACCTTGGAGCAAACTTTCCCTTTTTCCCGAAGCGAACAATGCCCTTCCAGGGGGAAACTTTGAGCATTACGCGATCGCCTATTTGGAACTCCAGAGGTTTGCGGCGTTTGTCAGCGTAATACTTGTGTCGACAGCGGGCGTCCTTAAGTCTTTGCTGGATGATGGCGATACTGTCAGTGGTTTCCTGTATCAGTTCCGGGCCGAGGATTTGAGAATCTCCGGTCTCGGACCAACACAGTGGAGAACGACATTTCCTGCCATAGAGTGCCTCGAATGGTGCGCATTTGATGGTAGCATGATAGCTGTTATTGTATGAGAACTCTGCAAGAGGAAGGTGAGTCTCCCAGCTACTACCGAATTCAAGGATACAGGCTCTGAGCATATCCTCCAGGGTTTGTATGGTCCTTTCGCTCTGTCCGTTCCGTTTCAGGATGATAGGCAGAGCTAAGTTTCACACTTGTCCCAAAGGCTTTCTGAAATGACTTCCAGAACCTTGACGCAAAAGAGGGGTCACGGTCAGACGTGATGCCCTTAGGCACACCGTGACGGGTTACGATCTCACGAATGTAAATCCGCGCCAGCTTCTCGTAGTGTAGTCTCGCGGACAGGGAGAAAGTGGGCAGACTTGGTCAAGTAATCCACGATAACCCAAATCGTGTCATAACCGCTGGGTGTCCGCGGGAGTTTGGTAATGAAGTCCATAGCGACTTCGTCCCACTTCCACTGCGGTATGATCGGTTTTTGTAACAGGCCAGATGGTCTCTGATGTTCAGTCTTGATCCGCGAGCATGTTAGGCACCTA